>NC_088235.1:26984142-27141642 GCF_036934945.1 Oncorhynchus masou masou
ATTTTAATTGGGCAGACCAGTTTTTTGGCTACCATGGCTATGCCCACATCCACATGACACGAGTGATCCCTGAATGGTTAGATGAGCATGAAAATGATGTAAATCATATATCATGGCTCTCTGTCACCAGATATCAACCCAACTAAACACTTATGGGAGATTCTGGAGCAGCACTCGAGACAGCATTTTCCACCACCATCAACAAAACATTTATTGTGGAAGAATGGTGTCGCATCCTTCCAATAGAGTTCCAGACACGTGTAGAATTTATGCACAAGGTGCATTGAAGATATTGTGGCTCGTGGTGACACCCTATTAAGACACTATGTTGGTGTTTCCATTATATTGGCAGTTGTTTCAACACTGAGGTTGGATAATTGTGGATAATGCCATTATAGTGTAAGAGCTGTTTGAAAAGACTGTCTGAAATCTCAGCCTGGTTTGGTGGGATGGAGTTTTGGCATGCATGTTGATATCACCAAGCGGTAAATTAGTTAATAGACCAATAAGAAAGAGTTCCAAACCTTGCTTTCAATAATAGCCCCTCCACACTCAGACCCCTCCCAGACGGTCCTAGCAAAATTATTGCTTGAGAAATGGCTCTTTGCTAAGAAGTAATCTGTGTTTCTTTTTTAACATTTGAATTGAAAACAATCACAGTAAGGTACATAATTGTTACCCAGAAATGATTTAACATTGAGATAAAAACTGCTGCATTGGACCTTTTGACTTGTAGTGTGTGTGTGTGTGTGTGTGTGTGTGTGTGTGTGTGTGTGTGTGTGTGTGTGTGTGTGTGTGTGTGTGTGTGTGTGTGTGTGTGTGTGTGTGTGTGTGTGTGTGTGTGTGTGTGTGCATGCGTGTGTCAGACTGGGGCATTACTGAACGCTGTCGTGACGTTGTATTAGTTAATGTGACGACTGTTGCTCATCGAACGATTAAAAGTTTCTAATTGCGTGATTAACTGAATCAAGCAATTATTAACTCATTAACCTGGGGCACCATGGGAAAATACGTTTTTATTGAGTTTCTATTTCCCAAATTAAAGAATATCAGAAAATCGTTTTACAACAGCCGCTAATTAATCAGTTACCTCTATAATCTTGTTCTGAATGTCGCATAATCCGCGAATCTGCACGGACCCGGGTCTCACCAATGAGTTCGTACCACACCAATCTTAGTTGAGTATTTATTTACTAGAAAGCTAGAATGATGATAAAAGATACACATACACAAAAACACATTCTAGGCTATTGATTAGAACGCGCGTGTGTGTTACCCAAAATGGGAATTTAAAAGACAGAGTAAAAGAGAAAGTACACGAGAGAAATATACATTTGGGTGAATTTGTCAGCTAGGCTTATTCTAACCCTAGCCTTGCCCAAAACTGCCACTCTTATGGGTCAGAATATAATGATGTAGTTACGTGGGGAAGGTCTCTGTGGATTCTCCGCGTGGACCGTTCAGGCTGCTCAATGGCGCACATCTCCGGCGCACCTCTCTGGTCATCCTCATGATGTCAGTGTGCTTTTGGCTTAGGAGTCTGTTCCATCGCCCTTGACCTGGAAGGGCTCTTCTGAGGACAGACAGCTCTGTAGCTCAGAGCTCACAGTGTAGGAATGAAACAGTGTAGATACCACGATTCGATGGAAAGTGGAGGTTATGTGGTCCGGCTTGAATTCACCCGCTTATACACAGCTACTCATCAGTAGCTTGGGTAGAAAAATATTTCTTTATCTTCAAACTTGTGTTGCGTTTTGGGTTCGTTGACTTTTTAGACCTCGGCTGCAGCTTGGGTCACTTAGTCTCCTCTGTAAATTCTTTACTCACATGTCTTATACCCTCAGGTCAGAAGTGGGCGTAACCGCCTTTAGGGCAATTCTCTGGGCGTACCTAGTTAAGAGGCAAGGTGTCACGTTCTGACCTTTATTTCCTTTGTTTTGTATTTATTTAGTATGGTCAGGGCATGAGTTGGGGTGGGCAGTCTATGTTTGTTTTTCTATGATTTTTGGATTTCTATGTTTTGGCCTAGTCTGGTTCTCAATCAGAGGCAGGTGTCATTAGTTGTCTCTGATTGAGAATCATACTTAGGTAGCCTGGGTTTCACTGTTTGTTTGTGGGTGTTTGTTTCCGTGTCTGTGTTTTACACCACACGGTACTGTTTTCGGTTTTCATCATTTCACGTTATGTTTATTGTTTTTGTATGAGTGTTCAGTTTATGTCTTTAAAATAAACATCATGAACACTTATTGGTCCTCCGATCCTTCTCGCCTCTCCTCTTCAGATGAAGAGGAGGAAAGCCTTTACACGAGGTCTAGATTTGACTCAAATCCAATTTTAGACAACTAACTTCACATTTCATCTTTACCAAAACATTCTCTTTGATTTTGATATTTTCCATACAACGTACAATGTATAAACATCAAAACTAGGTAAACTGTTGACGTTACAATGTTATCGTAATAACATCATCTATTAACCTTTAATAACAAAACAAAAATGACATACATTTTCATATTCCATCTATCGTCATGACCACCATTGTGGCTGACAGAAACCATTGTTCCAAAGTCCGTTTATTTCATGTTTAATGTTCTGAGGCTGGTTCTCCATAGTAACAGGACAAAAGGAATTTGTCTGTGGCCTGAGATTTACCAGGGGCGTGAGGGGTCATAAAACCCCCACATCTTCAGACCCCTAGATCTCTCCTCCTCTGTTGGGGTTGAGAGATAATCTCTAGGGTTGTGGTCTCCTGTAACCTTACCTGATCAGAAAAGTCATGACAACGCCCTGGTTCAGCTGTGTCATATCTCCACCCCCCTGGCCGAGAAGACCTGGGTACAGCTGTTCCCTCACCTCTGGAAGATCCTGTCTGACCGACAGCAACATGTAAGTACTGCCAGGTCAGTAAGCGGCAACAGGTATTGTACTTCCAGGTCAACCAGGTTAAAGGGTTGGCACCGAATGGCCAGGCTACAATGGACTGTAAAACAGTGTGCTCACTGGTACAGGTAGGGGATGGGGGGCGTGTTCAGAAGGGAGCAACGTTCCAGAACCTTTAGATGGAAGGAATGATGTCAGATTCATAGAAATAGAATAACTGTTATAATTGTAATTCTATAACAGTGGCTATTTATGCTGTTTTTATTTGCAACTTTGAGATTAGCTATTTATTGAGATGAGCTATTTATTGAGATTAGCTATTTATAATTTAGTGTGTAAGGTTAAAGTCAAAACCCTGGTTGTAACGCCATGATAGTGGTCCAAGGAACTAATGGCATTGTCTGTGACACAGGTCAGACCAGAACACACGCACGCACGCGCACACGCACGCACACGCACGCACGCACACACACACACACACACACACACACACACACACACACACACACACACACACACACACACACACACACACACACACACACACACACACACACACACACACCTCGGTGACATTAGTTTAGAAGGCAGTCAGCCTGACCTTGGCTGTCGCAATTCTGCTTTAAAACATGTAATTTCTTCTTAATGAGGAACCATTCATTTATGCAAAATATGGACGAAGATAAAAACGTAATGAGTTGAACAAACCAGATGGCTCCAGTATTAAGAGGCCCATTTAAAGGTCCTGATATGAAGTGATTGAGTTTTTAACTCTGGAACACATTGGGAATAGAACTAGACGTCTTAATGATGATGTTTGTCGCTCAGAGACACACAGGGGTCAAGACAGAAATAGGTTCCATATTTTCGCTGATAATTATCTGGTTATAAATATCTTAATGTGGTTATTGTAGCTGAGGCTGTCTCTGAGATGAAGCTGTGGTAGTTAATGGTGGCTTCCAATCAGCTCTAGCTTTGTTTTATACATTATATTGCATGCTTTTGGCCTTAGAAACACTCTTCTCTGTCTGTCTTCTTAAAACTTCTTCAGGCTGGGGTCCTTTTTTCTCAATTTCTGCCTGACTGACGTGTCCAAAGTAAACTGCCTGTTGCTCAGGTCCTGAAGCCAGGATATGCATATAAGTGGTACCATTGGAAAGAAGACACTTTGAATGTTGTAGAAATGTTACAATAATGTAGGAGAATATAACACAATAGATATGTTAGGAGAAAATCCAAAGAAAAAACAACCGGAATTGTTCTTTTTTGAGAACCCGTGCTCTTACAATGGAACGTATAGGGAAATAATTAAATCAAGCTCCCAGTATGCAATTACTATGGCTTCCACTGGGTGTTAGTAGTCTTTGTTCAAGGTGTCAGGCTTGTTTCTTCCAAAACGAGTAAGAAATATGAGTTTTAGTACAAGGACATCTGCCTGGAAATTTGTGTGCGCAAGCCATGAAGACAATGCACAACTGCTAATATCGCTTTCCTATTGAACATACTTCGTTCCGCATGAAATATTGTAGTTTGATTACATTTTAGGGTATGTGAGGATTGAATAGAAATGTATTTTGAGTTGTTGAATTAAAGTTTAGGAGTAGATTTTTGGATTCCTATCTTGGCATGTTGAACGAGTGGATTACTCAAATCGATGGCATCAACTAAACAGACTTTTTGGGATGAAGGATTTTATCTAACAAAACGACACTACATGTTATAGCTGGGACCCTTTGGATGACAAATCAGAGGAAGATTTTCAAAATGTTAGTGAATATTTAATCGCTATTTGTGAATTTATGATTCCTGTGCCGGTGGAAAAATATTTTGAAGTGGGGTGCCGTCCTCAAACAATCGCATGGCATTATTTCGCTGTAAAGCCTACTGTACATCAGACAGTGCAGTTAGATTAACAATAATTTAAGCTTTCAACCGATATAATACACTTGTATGTACCTAAATGTTTAATATCCATAATTTTTAGGATTATTTATTTGAATTGCGCGCCCTCCAGTTTCACCGGAAGTTGTCCCTAGCCTTACTAACCCTAGACTCTCCTTCCCCTCTTGTCATCCTTCTCCTCCTCCCTTTCCTCCCTGCCATTCCCCCTCTCCTCCCAGGTCAGGTGAGATGAGTCCGTACCCGTGCAGTGGGAGCCACCAGGCTCAGAGGAGGGACTGCCCGCCCAGTGCCCTCAACTGCTTCGTGGAGGCCATGTCCCAGTGTGTGCCTCCTATTCCCATCAGGCCCTGTGTGTTGAAGTACATGGGGAAGACAAACAAACTGTGGCTGCGCTCCACACTGCTGTTGGAACAGCAGGCATTTGAAAAGGGCCTCAGCCTGCACAGCAAGCCCAAGGCTGAACAGCAGAGCATCACTCCACCACAACAGGTACAGGTTTTCAGACAACATCTTGTTCATGTTCAGTTCTATTAAGATGAGTACATAAAAATCAAATCAAATCAAATGTTATTTGTCACATGTGCCCAATACAACAGTGAAATGCTTACTTAAAAGCCCTTAACCAACAATGCAGTTTTAAGAAAAATAAATGTTAAGTAAAAAATAGATTATAAAAAAATAAGAATAAAAATAATTAAACAGCAGTAGTAAAATAACAGTAGCGAGGCTAAATACACCGGGTACCGGGACAGAATCAATGTGTGGGTGCACAGGTTAGTCGAGGTAATGGAGGTAATATGTACATGCAGGTAGAGTTAAAGTGACTATGAATAGATATTTAACAGAGAGTAGCAGCAGGGTAAAGTGGACACACACACACATACACACACAATGGAAACAGTCTGGGTAGCCATTTGATTAGCTGTTCAGGAGTCTTATGGCTTGGGGGTAGAAGCTGTTAAGAAGCCTTTTTGACCTAGATTTGGTGCTCCGGCTCCGCTTGCTGTGCGGTAGCAGAGAGAATAGTCTATGACTAGGGTGGCTGGAGACTTTGACAATTCTTAGAGCCTTCTTTTGACACCGCCTGGTATAGACATCCTGGATGGCAGGAAGCTTGGCCCTAGTGATGTCCTGGCCGTTCGCACTACCCTCTGTAATGCCTTGCGGTCGGAGGCCGAGCAGTTGCCATACCAGCCAGGATGCTCTCGGTGGTGCAATTTCCAGTCTCCTAAGGTGGAATAGGCTTTGTCATGCCTTCTTCACGACTGTCTTGGTGTGTTTGGACCATGATAGTTCGTTGGTGATGTGGGCACCAAAGAACTTGAAGCTCTCAACCTGCTCCACTGCAGCCCCGTCGATGAGATGGTGCTCGGTCCTCCTTTTCCTGTAGTCCACAATCATCTCCTTTGTCTTAATCACATCGAGGAAGAGGTTGTTATCATGGCATCACACAGCCAGGTCTCTGACCTCCTCCATAAAGGTTGCCTGTCATCCATGGCTGCTGGTTGGGGTATGTACTTTTACTGTGCCATAACTATGTAATTGCTTTTTAATAACTGGATTTAACCTGTGACTCGTGTAGAAAGTTAAATTCAGTGTAACTACATCTTTTGAAAAACTTTCCTCCCTCTCTCTGCAGGTGTTCTGAAAATTTGAACCAGTAGGAGCCTCTGACTGAGATCGGCCAGTCAAAAGGCAACATCAACCCCATCTGGTACTGGAATGTCAGTGGAGGGTCCCCAACTGGGGGGCCATAAAGGAAGCACTGGTACAGGTAGGGGATGCACACACCTTGACACAGTTCTACACATATCACACACACACACACTGGGCTGAGATCCAGTTCCCTACTCCAGAACAGCTCGTAAATCTGTGAAAACGTTGTTTGGCCGGCATTAGGGAGGTTAATTTATCTGCTATGTTTTCTAAAGCAGAGTATGGGGGAAATGTGATAGTAGCTGACACATAACAAATACTCCTGGTTTCTGCTGAAGGAGACTTGGAAACGAGCCAATCTCCTGAGCTGACATCTCATTAAACTGTCTAGAAAAACATTTAACTAGCTACCTCTTTCGCTCTTTTGTTCATTCTCTCTTATTCATTCTCTCTCTGTGTTCTCTCTCTCTGTGTCTCTCTCTCCGTGTCTCTCTCTCCATGTTCTTTCTCTCCGCGTCTCTCTCTCCGTGTCTCTCTCTCCGTGTCTCTCTCTCTGTGTCTCTCTCTCCGTGTCTCTCTCTCCGTGTTCTCTCTCTCCGTGTCTCTCTCTCCGTGTCTCTCTCTCCGTGTCTCTCTCTCCGTGTTCTCTCTCTCCGTGTCTCTCTCTCCATGTTCTCTCTCTCCGTGTCTCTCTCTCCGTGTTCTCTCTCTAAGTGTCTCTCTCTCTGTGTCTCTCTCTCCGTGTCTCTCTCTCCATGTTCTCTCTCTCCGTGTCTCTCTCTCCGTGTTCTCTCTCTAAGTGTCTCTCTCTCCGTGTCTCTCTCTCCGTGTTCTCTCTCTCCGTGTCTCTCTCTCCGTGTTCTCTCTCTCCGTGTTCTTTCTCTCCGTGTCTCTCTCTCCGTGTTCTCTCTCTCCGTGTCTCTCTCTCTACGTGTCTCTCTCTCTCCGTGTTCTCTCTCTACGTGTCTCTCTCTCCGTGTTCTCTCTCTCCGTGTCTCTCTCCGTGTTCTTTCTCTCCGTGTCTCTCTCTCCGTGTTCTTTCTCTCCGTGTCTCTCTCTCCGTGTCTCTCTCTCCGTGTCTCTCTCTCCGTGTTCTCTCTCTCCGTGTTCTCTCTCTACGTGTCTCTCTCTCTGTGTCTCTCTCTCCGTGTCTCTCTCTCCGTGTCTCTCTCTCCGTGTTCTCTCTCTCCGTGTCTCTCTCTCCGTGTCTCTCTCTCTGTGTCTCTCTCTCCGTGTCTCTCTCTCCGTGTTCTCTCTCTCCGTGTCTCTATCTCTCTGTGTTCTCTCTCTACGTGTCTCTCTCTCTGTGTCTCTCTCTCCGTGTCTCTCTCTCCGTGTCTCTCTCTCCGTGTCTCTCTCTCTCTGTGTTCTCTCTCTACATGTCTCTCTCTCTCTGTGTCTCTCTCTCCGTGTTCTCTCTCTCCGTGTCTCTCTCTCCGTGTCTCTCTCTCTGTGTCTCTCTCTCCGTGTCTCTCTCTCCGTGTTCTCTCTCTCCGTGTCTCTCTCTCTCTGTGTTCTCTCTCTACGTGTCTCTCTCTCTCTGTGTCTCTCTCTCTGTGTCTCTCTCTCCGTGTCTCTCTCTCCGTGTCTCTCTCTACGTGTCTCTCTCTCTGTGTCTCTCTCTCCGTGTCTCTCTCTCCGTGTCTCTCTCTCCGTGTCTCTCTCTCCGTGTATCTCTCTCTGTGTCTCTCTCTCCGTGTCTCTCTCTCCGTGTTCTCTCTCTCCGTGTCTCTCTCTCTGTGTTCTCTCTCTACGTGTCTCTCTCTCTCTGTGTCTCTCTCTCCGTGTCTCTCTCTCCGTGTCTCTCTCTCCGTGTCTCTCTCTACGTGTCTCTCTCTCTCTGTGTCTCTCTCTCCGTGTCTCTCTCTCCGTGTTCTCTCTCTCCGTGTCTCTCTCTCCGTGTCTCTCTCTCTGTGTCTCTCTCTCCGTGTCTCTCTCTCCGTGTCTCTCTCTGTGTCTCTCTCTCCGTGTCTCTCTCTCTGTGTCTCTCTCTCTCTCTCTCTCCGTGTCTCTCTCTCCGTGTCTCTCTCTCCGTGTCTCTCTCTCCGTGTTCTCTCTCTCCGTGTCTCTCTCTCCGTGTCTCTCTCTCCGTGTCTCTCTCTCCGTGTCTCTCTCTCCGTGTCTCTCTCTCCGTGTCTCTCTCTCCGTGTCTCTCTCTCCGTGTCTCTCTCTCCGTGTCTCTCTCTCCGTGTCTCTCTCTCCGTGTTCTCTCTCTCCGTGTCTCTCTCTCGTGTCTCTCTCTCCGTGTCTCTCTCTCCGTGTCTCTCTCCGTGTCTCTCTCTCCGTGTCTCTCTCTCCGTGTCTCTCTCTCCGTGTCTCTCTCTACGTGTCTCTCTCCGTGTCTCTCTCTCCGTGTCTCTCTCTCTCTCTCTCCGTGTCTCTCTCTCGTGTCTCTCTCTCCGTTCTCTCTCCGTGTCTCTCTCTCCCTGTGTCTCTCTCCGTGTCTCTCTCTCCGTGTCTCTCTCTCCGTGTCTCTCTCTCTCTGTGTCTCTCTCTCCGTGTCTCTCTCTCCGTGTCTCTCTCTCCGTCTCTCTCTCTCTCTCCGTGTCTCTCTCTCCGTGTCTCTCTCTCCGTCTCTCTCTCCGTGTCTCTCTCTCCGTGTCTCTCTCTCCGTGTCTCTCTCTCCGTGTCTCTCTCTCTCCGTGTCTCTCTCTCTCTCCGTGTCTCTCTCTCCGTGTCTCTCTCTCGTGTGTCTCTCTCTCCGTGTCTCTCTCTCTCCGTGTCTCTCTCTCCGTGTCTCTCTCTCCGTGTCTCTCTCTCCGTGTCTCTCTCTCCGTGTCTCTCTCTCTCTCCGTGTCTCTCTCTCGTGTCTCTCTGTCTCTCTCTCCGTGTCTCTCTCTCTGTGTCTCCTCTCTCTCTGTGTCTCTCTCTCCGTGTCTCTCTCTCCGTGTCTCTCTCTCCGTGTCTCTCTCTCTGTGTCTCTCTCCGTGTCTCTCTCTCCGTGTCTCTCTCTCTCGTGTCTCTCTCTCCGTGTGTCTCCTGTGTCTCTCTCCGTGTCTCTCTCTGTGTCTCTCTCCGTGTCTCTCCGTGTCTCTCTCTCCGTGTCTCTCTCTCCGTGTCTCTCTCCGTGTCTCTCTCTCCGTGTCTCTCTCTCCGTGTTCTCTCTCTCCGTGTCTCTCTCTCCTGTCTCTCTCTCCGTGTCTCTCTCTCTGTGTCTCTCTCTCCGTGTTCTCTCTCTCCGTGTCTCTCTCTCTCTCTCCGTGTCTCTCTCTCCGTGTCTCTCTCTCTCCGTGTCTCTCTCTCCGTGTCTCTCTCTCGTGTCTCTCTCCGTGTCTCTCTCTCCGTGTCTCTCTCTCTCTCCGTGTCTCTCTCTGTGTTCTCTCTCTCGTGTCTCTCTGTGTCTCTCTCTGTGTCTCTCTCTCCGTGTCTCTCTCTCCGTGTCTCTCTCTCTCTGTGTCTCTCTCTCCGTGTCTCTCTCTCCGTGTCTCTCTCCGTGTCTCTCTCTCCGTGTCTCTCTCTCTGTGTCTCTCTCTCCGTGTCTCTCTCTCCGTGTCTCTCTCCGTGTCTCTCTCTCCGTGTCTCTCTCTCTACGTGTCTCTCTCTCTGTGTCTCTCTCTCCGTGTCTCTCTCTCCGTGTCTCTCTCCGTGTCTCTCTCTACGTGTCTCTCTCTCTGTGTCTCTCTCTCCGTGTCTCTCTCTCCGTGTCTCTCTCTCCGTGTCTCTCTCTCCGTGTCTCTCTCTCTGTGTCTCTCTCTCCGTGTCTCTCTCTCCGTGTCTCTCTCGTGTCTCTCTGTGTTCTCTCTCTACGTGTCTCTCGTGTCTCTCTCTGTGTCTCTCTCTCCGTGTCTCTCTCTCCGTGTCTCTCTCTCCGTGTCTCTCTCTCTCGTGTCTCTCTCTCCGTGTCTCTCTCTCTCCGTGTCTCTCTCTCCGTGTCTCTCTCTCTCCGTGTCTCTCTCTCCGTGTCTCTCTCTCCGTGTTCTCTCTCTACGTGTCTCTCTCTCCGTGTTCTCTCTCTCCGTGTCTCTCTCTCCGTGTCTCTCTCTCCGTGTCTCTACGTGTCTCTCTCTCCGTGTCTCTCTCTCCGTGTCTCTCTCTCCGTGTCTCTCTCTCCGTGTTCTCTCTCCGTGTTCTCTCTGTGTGTCTCTCTCTCCGTGTCTCTCTCTCCGTGTCTCTCTCTCCGTGTCTCTCTCTACGTGTCTCTCTCTCTGTGTCTCTCTCTCCGTGTCTCTCTCTCCGTGTCTCTCTCTCCGTGTCTCTCTCTCCGTGTCTCTCTCTCTGTGTCTCTCTCTCCGTGTCTCTCTGTGTCTCTCTCTCTCTCCGTGTCTCGTGTCTCTCTGTCTCTCTCTCCGTGTCTCTCTCTCCTCTCTCTCTCCGTGTCTCTCTCTCCGTGTCTCTCTCTCCGTGTCTCTCTCTCCGTGTCTCTCTCTCTGTGTTCTCTCTCTCCGTGTCTCTCTCTCTGTGTCTCTCTCCGTGTCTCTCTCTCCGTGTTCTCTCTCCTCTCTCTCCGTGTTCTCTCTCTCCGTGTTCTCTCTACGTGTCTCTCTCCGTGTCTCTCTCTCCGTGTCTCTCTCTCCGTGTTCTCTCTCTACGTGTTCTCTCTCTCTGTGTCTCTCTCTCCGTGTTCTCTCTCTCCGTGTCTCTCTCTCCGTGTCTCTCTCTCCGTGTCTCTCTCTGTGTCTCTCTCTCCGTGTCTCTCTCTCCGTGTCTCTCTCTCTGTGTCTCTCTCTCCGTGTCTCTCTCTCCGTGTTCTCTCTCTACGTGTCTCTCTCTCTGTGTCTCTCTCTCCGTGTCTCTCTCTCCATGTTCTCTCTCTCCGTGTCTCTCTCTCTGTGTCTCTCTCTCCGTGTCTCTCTCTCCGTGTTCTCTCTCTCCGTGTCTCTCTCTCCGTGTCTCTCTCTCCGTGTCTCTCTCCGTGTCTCTCTCTCCGTGTCTCTCTCTCTGTGTCTCTCTCTCCGTGTCTCTCTCTCTGTGTCTCTCTCTCCGTGTCTCTCTCTCCGTGTTCTCTCTCTCCGTGTCTCTCTCTCTGTGTTCTCTCTCTCCGTGTTCTTTCTCTCCGTGTCTCTCTCTCCGTGTTCTCTCTCTCCGTGTCTCTCTCTCCGTGTCTCTCTCCGTGTTCTCTCTCTCCGTGTCTCTCTCTCCGTGTCTCTCTCTCCGTGTCTCTCTCTCCGTGTTCTCTCTCTCCGTGTTCTCTCTCTACGTGTCTCTCTCTCCGTGTTCTCTCTCTACGTGTCTCTCTCTCCGTGTTCTCTCTCTACGTGTCTCTCTCTCCCTTTCTTCTTCCCGCTTTCCTTTCTCCATGGTTTTGCATTGATCTAATATTTATATGTCTGTGAGTGAGTAATTGGTCCAACATCTGTTATGTGGCGGTGGTAGAAGAGTAGAGATGGCTTGTTGTGGTGAGGCTTCGGTACCCCCTGGTTCAGAGAGGAAGCCTGTCTAACTGAATGGCCCAGCTTTGAATTAAAAAGCCTCTGATAAGGCCACCACTGTCTACTGGAGATTCATCACATGTCCCCTTGTCTGTGATAACTGCATGTTGACCGATCGCTGTAATTCTTTTCCTCATCGACAGACAGAGGAAAACACACAGCTAATCATGTTGCCCAGGTTTGACTGCCCAGGTTTGACTGCAGGAGGCAGGCTCCCCTGGGATATTGCTAGTGTTGTGGTTAATGCGCTCAGTGGGCCGATCAATATAGTCTCTCTGTCCACCTCCATGTCAGGCTGATTATTCATGACCCACGAAGGCCTTTAAAAACGATGAGGAGAATGAATAGAATAGGACATAGAGTAGAACAGCTGGTGTGTTCTGTTAGAGTGCTGCTTTGTGTCAGTGGGATGAAGTCATTCACTTCAGAGATGCACACAAACAACTGCAGTCCAAATTGTCACAGCTGTGACACCACAGTGACACACATACTGACAAATGCACACTTGTTACATGCGTGTATCATCTTGTGTTTGCAAAGGTAACTAACGTGTGTGCACAGGTAACGGGTTTCCCTTGCTGTGTCTGTAACCTGTGTCTGTAACCCGTGTCTGTAACCCGTGTCTGTAACCCGTGTCTGTAACCTGTGTCTGTAACCTGTGTCTGTAACCCGTGTCTGTAACCCGTGTCTGTAACCCGTGTCTGTAACCCGTGTCTGTAACCCGTGTCTGTAACCCGTGTCTGTAACCTGTGTCTGTAACCTGTGTCTGTAACCTGTGTCTGTAACCCGTGTCTGTAACCCGTGTCTGTAACCCGTGTCTGTAACCCGTGTCTGTAACCCGTGTCTGTAACCCGTGTCTGTAACCCGTGTCTGTAACCTGTGTCTGTAACCTGTGTCTGTAACCTGTGTCTGTAACCCGTGTCTGTCTGTCTGTCAGGTGGAGCTGAGCTGTCTTAAGGAGATGGCGTGGAAGGTGAACATGCACCGTGGTTACCTGGCTATCTGCCACCCAGAGGAGCAGCAGCCCAACTTCATAGAACAGCTGGTGGAGATCCTCCAGTCTGGCCATATGGGAGTGGAGGAGACACATCGTGTCCCACGTACACACACCAATACTTCAGGAGGCAGACACACACACAAGCACCACCCAAATATTTCTGAATTCTCAATAAAAGGCTGGAACAAATGTATTTTAAATCACTTCCAAATGAAGAGAGTCCATCAGTGACCCCAGCCAATTTACTGTAGAATGACACTGAGTTGTCTCTATTCTGGCAGTGAAGTGGGGAAAAACGCTGCCCTGGAAGGCAAATAACAACCTTTTAGATTAGACATGAGTGAAACAGGGAGATAACGGAAAGAGAGACAGACTATGAGAGAGGGAAAGAAAGAGGAGGAAGGGAGGGATGGAAAGAAAGAGGAGAGTGAAATAGAATGGAAGAAAGGTGAGAGGAATGAAAAATAGAGACGGGGAAGAGGCAGTACGTTTAGACTTTCCGTAATTGCTTTTCCCCCATCAGATAGTGTTTGATTAAATACCTGCTCCAAAATTGCATTTACATGATGAATGGACACTCCAAAATTAAGGTTAAAAATGTGCCATCAGCTGATATTAACAGATAATTGTGAGAATATTGTACCACCCAATTTATTTTGTTCTTGGGGATTTGATTTGGGGAAGTTTAGGACTTTTATCTTTTGAAAGCAGGTATTTGAATTGAGTACAGTTACATTTTCTTGTGTGTGTTCCATTTCATTATAAAAGCAGAGGAAAGTAACTGTTCTTTCCTGGTTAGTGAACTCTGCAGTTGTAAGACTCCAGTACCATACACATAAAGCCCAGAGAAACTCTAAAGCAAAGACTTTCTGCAGGGAAATAACTGGGATCAAACTGCATTCAGAATCAAGCCATCAAAATCCAGGACTTTTCAATGACTTTCGATCAATGAATTCACACCAGCCATATTGATTGTCAGGTTGATTGATGGGTTGATATAAAAAATATATATATTGATCATCATGCACAGATTCTAGCAGCTCAATGGCATTTAATTTCCAGGTGTAGACCCTTCAGAATGGAGAGACCCAATCTAGTGTATTATTTTTCACATGTTCAATCTTTAGGTCTTTATTTATGTTTGAAAGAAGTGATGAGCCATTACAGTAATATGATTGTATGGCTCTGCCACCAGTCCTTGCCTTAATATGACGCTCCCTTAAGGCAGATAGTTGATAAGACAGTCTGATCCATCTATCAGTTGCTGGCTTCTCGGACCTAATTTCAGATAAAGATTTTCCAATAGTCATCGTTAGCCTGTAGTACAGAGGGCTAACGACTTTGGAATTGGCCTCGACACACTACCTTTTCAACTGTCATAGAGAAAGAACAGAAACTCTGACAACTGTCATCCCTCTTTTATTTCTCTCCATCCCTCCCTCTTCTCTACCATTCTCTTCTTTTTCTCTGTTAACCACCTCTCTCTCTCCATCTGGCACATTTTCTCTATTCCAATCGTTTACTGTCACCATGGTTCTCGACCCAGCATTCTTTCTTCTTCACCCCTTCTCTCTCCCACTCCCTATTACTCAATTCTTCTTCACCACTTCTCTCCCCTCTCCATATTCTTCAATTCTTCTTCACCCCTTCTCTCTTCCCTCCCTATTCTTCAATTCTTCTTCACCCCTTCTCTCTTCCCTCCCTATTCTTCAATTATTCTTCACCCCTTCTCTCTTCCCTCCCTATTCTTCAATTATTATTCACCCCTTCTCTCTTCCCTCCCTATTCTTCAATTATTCTTCACCCATTCTCTCTTCCCTCCCTATTCTTCAATTATTCTTCACCCCTTCTCTCTTCCCTCCCTATTCTTCAATTCTTCTTCACCCCTTCTCTCTTCCCTCCCTATTCTTATATTCTTCTTCACCCCTTCTCTCTTCCCTCCCTATTCTTCAATTCTTCTTCACCCCTTCTCTCTTCCCTCCCTATTCTTATATTCTTCTTCACCCCTTCTCTCACCCACTCCCTATTCTTCAATTCTTCTTCACACCCTTCTCTCTTCCCTCCCTATTCTTCAATTCTTCTTCACCCCTTCTCTCTTCCCGCCCTATTCTTCAATTATTCTTCACCCCTTCTCTCTTCCCTCCCTATTCTTCAATTATTCTTCACCCATTCTCTCTTCCCTCCCTATTCTTCAATTATTCTTCACCCCTTCTCTCTTCCCTCCCTATTCTTCAATTCTTCTTCACCCCTTCTCTCTTCCCTCCCTATTCTTATATTCTTCTTCACCCCTTCTCTCTTCCCTCCCTATTCTTCAATTCTTCTTCACCCCTTCTCTCTTCCCTCCCTATTCTTATATTCTTCTTCACCCCTTCTCTCTTCCCTCCCTATTCTTCAATTATTCTTCACCCCTTCTCTCTCCCCCTCCCTATTCTTCAATCTTCTTCACCCCTTCTCTCTTCCCTCCCTATTCTTCAATTCTTCTTCACCCCTTCTCTCTCTCCCTCCCTATTCCTCAATTCCTGCAAAATCCTCAAAAGCTAATCTGGGCCGTAAAACCAGCGTCCACGATGTGAAGACTGTGGTGAAGAGCTGGAGCACTGGAGCAGCATCTTCATGTGGAGGCAGCACCACTACCTCAATTACCTCGTACCCATGCACATTGACTCTGTACTGGTACCCCATGTATATAGCCACGGTATTGTTACTCATTGTGTATTTCAGTATTATGTGTTTTACTTTTCTATTATTTCTCTATTGTCTTTCTCTCTGCATTGTTGGGAAAGGCCCGTAAGTACGCAATTCACTGTTAGTCTGCAACATGTAATTTGACACACACACTGACACATATCTTAATGCATAGACAGACGCACGCCACTACCAGAGTAGGTGACACACACAAACACAGACACAGACACACACACACATGCGCACACGCACACGCACACACACACACCTATCAGTACTCAGGATAGGGGCGTCACTAAAGGGCCACAGTGAGCTGAACCCCTCAGGCTCTCTACCTTCCCAAATGTCAGCTCTCTAAAGTACTCATTTACTCTTCACGACACACACACACACGGGGGAGTAGAGAGGGGAAGGAGGAAGATAGAGACAGAGATAGTGAGTGGGAAGGAAAGTTGGAGAGCTGGAGGTGAGATGAAACTCAGAGTGATGCGAGGAGAGGATATGAAGAGGACAAGAGAAAGGAGAGACCAACTGAAAGGAGAAGATTGAGAGAGAGTTGACAAATCTGGTGACTTATTGTTGTCCCATAGTGTCCTCTACATCTGGTTTCCTATTGTTGTTTCTCAGTGTGCTGTACATCTATCAGAACTCAGGATAAGAACCAGATGCAGACAGCTAGAGTCACAGATGTTTATTGACCCAAACAGGAGGCAGGCAAAATATAGATCAAAGGCAGTCAGAGGTCCACAATCCAGGGCAGAGTCAATAAGGTATAGAACAGAGGCCAGGCTTGGGGTCAGGACAGGCAGAGTTTCGTAAACCGGTCAGAGTCAGACACGTACAGAACGGCAGGCAGCCTCGGGGTTAGGGCAGGCAGAATGGTCAGAACCGGGGAAACTAGGAAACAGCACTTGAGGAAGCAGGGAGATGGGAAAACACGCTAGGAGGACCTGATAAGACAAGACGAACTGGCCACAGACAAACAAAGAACACAGGTATAAATACACTGGGGATAATGGGGAAGATGGCCGACACCTGGAGGGGGTGGAGACAAGCACAAAGACAGGTGAAACGGTCATAAGAGATCGTAGCAGCAACAATATGGACAAACCATGTGTTTGATGTACAGTACCAGTCAAAAGTTTGGAAACATCTACTCTTTCAAGGGTTTTTCTTTATTCTTACTATTTTCTACATTGTAGAATAATAGTGAAGACATCAAAACTATGAAATGACAGATATGGAATCCTGTAGTAATCCAAAAAGTGTTAAACAAATCAAAACATTTTATATTTTATATTCTTCAAAGTAGCCAGCCTTTGCCTTGATGACAGCTCTGCACACTCTTGGCATTCTCTCAAACAGCTTCACCTGGAATGCTTTTCCAATAGGAGTTCCCTCATTTCCAGGAGTTCCCACATATGCTGGGCACTTGTTGGCTGCTTTTCCCTCAGCACGTCCAACTCATCCCAAACCATCTCAATTGGATTGAGGTTGGGTGATTGTGGAGGACAGGTCATCTGATGCAGCACTACATCACTCTCCTTCTTGGTCAAATAGCCCTTACACAGCCTGGAGGTGTGTTGAGTCATTGTCCTATTGAAAAACAAATGGTAGTCCCACTAATCGCAAGCCAGATGGGATGACGTATCGCTGCAGAATGCATTGGTAGCCATGCTGCTTAAGTGTCACCAGCAAAGCACCCCCACACCATCACACCTCCTCCTCCATTCTTCACAGTGGGAACCACACATGCGGAGTTCATCTGTTCACCTTCTCTGCCTCTCACAAAGATACAAAGATATGTATATGTATTTATATGTATGTATGCGTATATGTATGTGTTTATATGTGTATGTACACTGTATGTATGTGTATGTATATAAATGTGTGTATGTATATATATACACAGTTGAAGTCGGAAGTTTACATACACTTAGTTTGGAGTCGTAAAAACTTGTTTTTCAACCAACAAACTATAGTTTTGGCAAGTCGGTTAGGACATGTGCATGACAGAAGTCATTTTACCAACAACTGTTTACAGACAGTTTACTGTATCACAATTCTAGTGGGTCAGAAGTTTACATACACTAAGTTGACTGTGCCTTTACAGCTTGGAAAATTCCAGAAAATGATGTCATGGCTTCAGAAGCTTCTAATAGCCCAATTGACATCATTTGAGTCCACCAGAGGTGTACCTGTGGATGTATTACAAGGCCTACCTTCAAACGCAATGCCTTTTTGCTTGACAACATGGGACAATCAAAAGAAATCAGCCAAGACCTCAGAAAAAAAGTATACACCTCGACAAGTCTGGTTCATCCTTGGGATGTAACGGTTTTCTTGCGGTGAAGGAGAGGCGGACCAAAACGCAGCATGGTTTCTATTCATGGTTATTTAATGAAGAAAACTATACATGAACAGACTAACAAAAACAAGAAACGTGAAAACCTAAAACAGCCCTATCTGGTGCAAACACAGAGACAGGAACAATCACCCACAAACACACAGTGAAACCCAGTCTACCTAAGTATGATTCTCAATCAGAGACAACTAATGACACCTACCTCTGATTGAGAACCATACTAGGCTGAAACATAGAAATACCCAAATCATAGAAAAACAAACATAGACTGCCCACCCTAACTCACTGACCATACTAAATAATAAAAAAACAAAGGAAATAAAGGTCAGAACGTGACATGGGAGCAATTTCCAAACGCCTGAAGTTACCACGTTAATCTGTACAAATAACAGTACGCAAGTATAAACACCATGGGACCACACAGCCGTCATACCGCTCAGGAAGGAGATGCGTTCTGTCTCCTAGAGATGAATGTGCTTTGGTGCGAAATGTGCAAATCAATCCCAGAACAACAGCAAAGGACATTGTAAAGATGCTTGAGGAAACAGGTACCAAAGTATCTATAACCACAGAAAAAAAGAGTCCTATATCAACATAACCTGAAAGGCCGCTCAGCAAGGAAAAAGCCACTGCTCCAAAACCGCCATTTAAAAGCCAGACTAGCTCTGCAACTGCACATGGGGACAAAGATCATACTTTTTGGAGAAATGTCCTCTTGTCTGATGAATCAAATTAGAAATGTTTGAACATAATGACCATCCTTATGTTTGGAGGAGAAAGGGGGAGGCTTTCAAGCCAAAGAACACCATCGCAACCATGAAGCACGGGGGTGGCAGCATCATGTCGTGCTTTGCTGCAGGAGGGACTGGTGCACTTCACAAAATAGATGGCTTCATGAGGTAGGAAAATTATTTGGATATATTGAAGCAACATCTCAAGACATCAGTCAGAAAGTTAAAGCTTGGTCGCAAATGGGTCTTCCAAATGGACAATGACCCCAATTATACTTCCAAAGTTGCGGCAAAATGACTTAAGGACAACAAAGTCAAGGTATTGGAGTGGCCATCACAAAGCCCTGACTTCAATCCCATAGAAACGTTGTGGGCAGAACTTAAAATGTGTGTGCGAGCGAGGAGGCCTACAAACCTGACTGAGTTACACCAGCTCTGTCTGAATGAATGGGCCAAAATTCATCAAAGTTATTGTGGAAAGCTTGTGGAAGGCTACCCAAAAAGTTTGACCCAAGTTGAACAATTTAAAGGCAATGCTACCAAATACTAATTGAGTGTATGTAAACTTCTTACCCACTGGGAATGTACTGAAAGAAATAAAAGCTGAAATAAATAATTCTCTCTACTATTATTCTGACATTTCACATTCTTAACATAAAATGGTGATCCTAACTGTCCGAAAACAACACATTTTTACTTGGATTAAATGTCAGGAATTGTGGAAAACTGGCTCAGGTATATCTAAACTTCCGACTTCAACTGTACAGTATATATTTATATACACTACCGTTCAAAGGTTTTTGGTCACTTCCCTGTTTTTTTAACATCAAATTGATCAGAAATACAGTGTAGATATTGTAAATGACTATTGTAGCTGGAATCGACTGATTTTTTATGGAATATCTATGTAGGTGTACAGAGGCCCATTATCAACAACCAGTACCCCTTTTTTCCAATCGCACATTGTGTTAGCTAATTGTTTTTATTTCTTCTTTATTTAACTCTTAGCGACTACCCCTCCCGGTTCCGGGAGAATTGTCATAAGCAACCGCTGAATTGCATAGCGCAACAGTCAAAAAATATTACTAGAAAATATTCATATTCATGAAATCACAAGTGAAATATTTTGAAACACAGCTTAGCCTTTTGTTAATCACCCTGTCGTCTCAGATTTTGAAATTATGCTTTACAGCTAAAGCAATACAAGCGTATGTGTAAGTTTATCGATAGCCTAGCATAGCATTATTTCCACTTAGCATCAGGAAGCTTGGTCACGAAAATCAGGAAAGCAGTCAAATTAACTGTTTACCTTTGATGATCTTCAGATGTTTTCACTTACGAGACTCCCCGTTAGACAGCAAATGTTCCTTTTGTTCCATAAAGATATTTTTTATATCCAAATACCTCCGTTAGTTTGGTGCATTATGCCCAAGAATCCACCAGAAATAGAATTCAAAATTATATCCATAATGTCGACAGAAACATGGCAAACGTTTTTTATAATCAATCCTCAAGGTGTTTTTCAAATATCTATTCGATAACATATCAACCGGGACAGTTGGCTTTTCACAAGGACCGGGAGGAACAATGGCTGCCTCTCTCTTTTGCACAAAAATCAATCTGAGAGCCCCTCCTGACCACTTACATAATGTGGTCATTCACGCTCATTGTTTAAAATAAAGGCCTGAAACTACGTCTAAAGGCTGTAGACACCCTAGGGAAGCCATAGAAAAAGGAATCTGGTTGATATCTCTTTCAATGGTCAATAGGGATGCATAGGAACACAGAGGTTTCAAAATAAGAGTCACTTCCTGATTGGATTTTTCCCAGGCTTTCGCCTGCAATATCAGTTCTGTTATACTCACAGACAATATGTTTACAGTTTTGGAAACTTTAGAGTGTTTTCTATCCTAAGCTGTCAATTAAATGCATATTCTAGCATCTGGTAAGCGGGGCGCTGTCCTCAGATAATCGCATGGTATGCTTTCGCCGTAAAGCCTTTTTGAAATCTGATAAAGCGGCTGGATTAACAAGAAGTTAACCTTTAAGCCGATGTATAACACTTGTATTTTTTATGAATGTTTATGATTACTATTTCTGTATTTTGAATTTGGCACTCTGCAATTTCACAGGATGTTGTCGAGGTGGGTCGCTAGCGGAACGCCTGCGCCAGAAAGGTTCATCAGAACAACAGTTTTCAGCTGTGCTAACATAATTGCAAAGGTGTTTTCTAATGATCAATTAGCCTTTTAAAATTATAAAATTGGTGCGGCAGGTAGTCTAGTGGTTAGAGCGTTGGACTTGTAACCGAAAGGTCACAAGATTTATCCCCGAGCTGACAAGGTAAAAATCTGTCGTTCTGCCCCCCTAGTTAACACACTGTTCCTAGGCCGTCATTAAAAATAAAAATAAAGTAAATGTAAGTAAAGGAAAATAAAAACGAATTTCTTTTGACAACCAAGTAAGGGAATACCCCCCTGAAATGGACAAAAATGAATGGGAAACCATTGGCATAGTACAAACCATGTACACGATGGACAATACCACCCAAATCGGCGTTGATTCATGCAAAATGTTTTGCAATTGCCATATGGCAATTGCCAGTTGTAACACTTCAAAAATCCAACAGGTGGCGTGTGCGCTCCACCATGGTTTTTCATATAGGAAATGGACCCCAAGTCAACATCCAAAAGCCAAATTTTGAAAAAATGAATTTTTTGTCAAAAACTTAGCACCCCTTAAAAAAGTGCTTTCTGGACCGTTTTTCGAAATTATTTCGCTTTTTTTGTCAATTACACATGTGTAAGAACTGTATGAATATATTTTTGTCCAATTTTATTATCATTATTTTTTTTATTTTTTTTAGTTGCGCATTATTGCATGTGTTTTCTCCATTTGCAATATGATTTCATAGGAAGTCAGAAGTCAAAAGTCAATTATTGCAAAATTTCATAAACAACTTCACACACCCCTAAAAAAGTGCTTTCTGGACCGTTTTTCGAAATTCTTTAGAATTTTGTGTCAGTTACACACATATAAGAACTGTATCAACATACTTTAGTCATATTTTATTATCATAATTTTATATTTTTTTTACTTGTGCATTAGGCATATGTTTTCTCCATTGGAACATGATTTCATAGGAAGTCAAAAGTCAAAAATTGCAAAATTTCATAAAAAACTTCACACACCCCTAAAAAAGTGCTTTCTGGACCGTTTTTCGAAATTCTTTAGAATTTGGTGTCAATTACACACGTATAAGAACTGTATTAACATACTTTAGTCATATTTTATTATCATAATTATTATTATTTTTTTTACTTGTGCATAAGGCATATGTTTTGTGGGGGCCAAATATCATAAGAAATTTGACATGCTCAAAAATCCTGCAGAAATGCAAAATTGACTGGCCTGATGAACTCGGGATGGCCGGGCAGTGATTGTTGTTCCTTTCAATCACTCGTGGTGTTGATTTCATCATGTCCATTTGTTTATGTTTTCTCACTTTTGCAAAGTCACTGTGCATTTGCAATATGGTTAACTGGGCATTCACCATCACGAATTTGTCATGCTATAAAAATCGTGCAGGAATGCCAAATTGACTGGCCCGATGAACTCGGGATGGCTGGGCAGTGATTCTGGTACCTCTCCATCGCTCGTTAGTGTTGATTTCAGAATGTCACTTTTGGTGATGGTACCTCACTGTTTAAACATATTGCAAATGGACAAGAGTCACCAGCAAGTCACCGTCCATCAGTCAATTTGATATCATTCTGACACCAAACTGATACAAACTGACACCAAACCCACTTTTCCCAACTCGTTTAGGAGCCAAGTATCACATACTTCAGAGCTGGCCCAAAATTCACAACGCCTTCGGTTCAAACCATAAAAAACATAAAACACGTAGTTACGTTCTAGCTGCGGGTCCATTTCTTGTGTTATGTGTAGGCCTAGCTGAGGCGACCCCCGAATCCCAAGTTTCGGCTCGATAGGTCATTTGGTGTCCGAGTAAAACCCTAATTGGTGCTGAAAATCCACTTTTTTCAATTACTTGCTACGGGGTCCTTGAATGAGCTATCAGACAGAAACGTTGGGTTCTGTCTCTATGGGCCGTGACGGTCACAATGCACCTAGTCTTGTGACTCTGGGACATTTCTAAATGTCGCCATTTTCGTAATGGTCAAAATGAATTGAAGTCATTGCAAATGTACGAGGCTGTTTCTCGGTCCGAGAACCTTCTAGAGCGCCGTAACTCACCACGCACTATCGACCTGAGGTCTAGAACAGGATTCTAAAGTTTCGGAACTCTAGGTCTGACGGTTCTTTAAAAGTTCCAACAAGGTTAACTAATGCAGGGCGTGTTTGTCTCTACGCTCCCTATTCTTCAAATCTTCTTTACCCCTTCTCTCTCCCCCTCCCTATTCTTCAATCTTCTTCACCCCTTCTCTCTCCCCTCCCTATTCTTCAAATCTTCTTCACCCCTTCTCTCTTCCCTCCCTATTCTTCAATTCTTCTTCGCCCCTTCTCTCTTCCCTCCCTATTCCTCAATTATTCTTCACCCCTTCTCTCTCCTCTCCCTATTCTTCAATTTTTCTTCACCCCTTCTCTCTTCCCTCCCCCTCCCTATTCTTCAATTCTTCTTCACCACTTCTCTCTCCCCCTCCCTATTCTTCAATTCTTCTTCACCCCTTCTCTCTCCCCCTCCCTATTCTTCAATTCTTCTTCACCCCTTCTCTCTTCCCTCCCTATTCTTCAATTCTTCTTCACCCCTTCTCTCTTCCCTCCCTATTCTTCAATTCTTCTTCACCCCTTCTCTCTCCTCTCCCTATTCTTCAATTATGCTTCACCCCTTCTCTCTTCACTCCCTATTCTTCAATTCTTCTTCACCCCTTCTCTCTCTCCCCTCCCTATTCTTCAATTCTTCTTCACCCCTTCTCTCTCCTCTCCCTATTCTTCAATTATGCTTCACCCCTTCTCTCTTCACTCCCTAATCTTCAATTCTTCTTCACCCCTTCTCTCTCTCCCTCCCTATTCCTCAATTCCTGCAAAATCCTCAAAAGCTAATCTGGGCCGTAAAACCAGCGTCCACGATGTGAAGACTGTGGTGAAGAGCTGGAGCACTGGAGCAGCATCTTCATGTGGAGGCAGCACCACTACCAGGGTAGGAAACACAGAAACACACACTAACCGTATTTTGCACTAATGTTTTTGACTCATCATATACACAGCTGCTACTGTTCATTATCTGTCACTTTATTCCTAGTTATCGGTACATATCTACCTCAATTACCTCGTAACCATGCACATTGACTCTGTACTGGTACCCCATGTATATAGCCACGGTATTGTTACTCATTGTGTATTTCAGTATTATGTGTTTTACTTTTCTATTATTTCTCTATTGTCTTTCTCTCTGCATTGTTGGGAAAGGCCCATAAGTACGCAATTCACTGTTAGTCTGCAACATGTAATTTGACACACACACTGACACATATCTTAATGCATAGACAGACGCGCGCCACTACCAGAGTGGGTGACACACACAAACACAGACACAGACACACACACACACACACACACACACACACACACACACACACACACACGCACACGCACACACACACACCTATCAGTACTCAGGATAGGGGCGTCACTAAAGGGCCACAGTGAGCTGAACCCCTCAGGCTCTCTACCTTCCCAAATGTCAGCTCTCTAAAGTACTCATTTACTCTTCACGACACACACACACACGGGGGAGTAGAGAGGGGAAGGAGGAAGATAGAGACAGAGATAGTGAGTGGGAAGGAAGGAAAGTTGGAGAGCTGGAGGTGAGATGAAACTCAGAGTGATGCGAGGAGAGGATATGAAGAGGACAAGAGAAAGGAGAGACCAACTGAAAGGAGAAGATTGAGAGAGAGTTGACAAATCTGGTGACTTATTGTTGTCCCATAGTGTCCTCTACATCTGGTTTCCTATTGTTGTTTCTCAGTGTGCTGTACGTCTATCAGAACTCAGGATAAGAACCAGATGCAGACAGCTAGAGTCACAGATGTTTATTGACCCAAACAGGAGGCAGGCAAAATATAGATCAAAGGCAGTCAGAGGTCCGCAATCCAGGTGCAGAGTCAATAAGGTATAGAACAGAGGCCAGGCTTGGGGTCAGGACAGGCAGAGTTTCGTAAACCGGTCAGAGTCAGACACGTACAGAACTGCAGGCAGCCTCGGGGTCAGGGCAGGCAGAATGGTCAGAACCGGGGAAACTAGGAAACAGCACTTGAGGAAGCAGGGAGATGGGAAAACACGCTAGGAGGACCTGATAAGACAAGATGAACTGGCCACAGACAAACAAAGAACACAGGTATAAATACACTGGGGATAATGGGGAAGATGGCCGACACCTGGAGGGGGTGGAGACAAGCACAAAGACAGGTGAAACGGTCATAAGAGATGGTAGCAGCAACAATATGGACAAACCATGTGTTTGATGTATAGTACCAGTCAAAAGTTTGGAAACATCTACTCTTTCAAGGGTTTTTCTTTATTCTTACTATTTTCTACATTGTAGAATAATAGTGAAGACATCAAAACTATGAAATGACAGATATGGAATCCTGTAGTAATCCAAAAAGTGTTAAACAAATCAAAACATTTTATATTTTATATTCTTCAAAGTAGCCAGCCTTTGCCTTGATGACAGCTCTGCACACTCTTGGCATTCTCTCAAACAGCTTCACCTGGAATGCTTTTCCAATAGGAGTTCCCTCATTTCCAGGAGTTCCCACATATGCTGGGCACTTGTTGGCTGCTTTTCCCTCAGCACGTCCAACTCATCCCAAACCATCTCAATTGGATTGAGGTTGGGTGATTGTGGAGGAAAGGCTCACTCTTCAGGTTGACTTGGGGACAGGCTCACTCTTCAGGTTGACTTGGGGACAGGCTCACTCTTCGGGTTGACTTGGTGACAGGCTCACTTTTCAGGTTGACTTGGTGACAAGCTCACTCTTCGGGTTGACTTGGTGACAGGCTCACTCTTTGGGTTGACTTGGGGACAGGCTCACTCTTAAGGTTGACTTGGTGACAGGCTCACTCTTCAGGTTGACTTGGTGACAGGCTCACTCTTCAGTTTGACTTGGTTATCAGCTCCATTTATAATCTCAGACACTTATTTCTAACCGTGTCATCAACACACGCCTGTGTCTACACTATGTTCTCACTGCAAAGGGTGTCTTTAGAGGAGTCAGACAGACAGACAGACAGACAGACAGACAGACAGACAGACAGACAGACAGACAGACAGACAGACAGACAGACAGACAGACAGACAGACAGACAGACAGACAGACAGACAGAATCACACATACACAAAAAAACATGTAGCACACACACACAACCCCCTCTGTACCCTACTCCAATCTCTCTTTCACGCACACACACACACACCGCTTCCCCCTCACCTCTCAGCACCAACTCATCTCATCAGCCCTGACATGATGGTGGTGCCCCACAGGGTGAAAGACAATTTGGGGATGGGTATTAAATATCTGCGCCCGAATAATTAACTCGCTGGCAATTTACTGAAATCAGCAGAAATTAGCCTAGCCTCAGCAGTAGGACCCTAATGCAGTCATTAAGGACACACACACACACACACACACACACACACACACACACACACACACACACACCACAATACACTCTCACTCTGCGGGAGTATGAACAGCATGGTTCAGACCTGGGGTAGAGGTTTGGGGCATACAGTTAGGTGGTGTGTGTGACTTGACACACGGCTGGGCGTTTCTCCCCGCTCCACTCTCCTCCCTCCTCAGCCCCCTCCCCTCTCCCCTCATCCCATTCCCTCTCTTTGCTCTCATCTCCAGCTCCTCCCTCCTCTTGCCTCTCTCTGCTCCCCTCTTCTCCTGCTCCTCTCCTCGCCCCCCCTCTACCCGCTCTGCTCCCGCTGAGGAGAAACTGTTTATGTGCTTTAACACGGCCAATGTGACTGTAGGGGCCTGGCTCAGACTCCCACAGCAATCAGCCTCCACGTTCCTTTATCTCAATGCCAAATAGGTTTTTATAATAACACATTATAATTGATTGGCCTGGGAGCCATTTTACACTAGGTGTGTTTACTCCTCACGGTTTGATGTGTGAAACGTCTCCCAAAATGATGGGGTTGTTTGACTAAGCCCTGTTGAGCTTTCGTTCTGTTGACAGACAAGTGGCTTTATTTTGACTGAGGGACATGTTTATTTTTTATGGGGTGCCTTCCCATTATTCCTTAATCACGTCCAAAATGGGGTGTACAATTATTTATGGTTTATGGCTTACAGGGGAGGAGGATGCTTCGAAAGTGAATGATGGTTGAACATATTTTTCACAGTCTGCATAGCACAACAGTCAAACGTAGGTGTCTCTTTATGTGTGTGTCTGCTTAATGTTTAACCTATAAAAGGAACACTTGAGCTGTGAGTTCTAGATTTTGGAAGCAGGATAAGGAATCCTCAAGGATTCCCAAGTTTATCTGCATTGGTTTCTCTCTAAGCTGTAGCCTCTTCTGCATTTAAACTTATTCTCAGATCCAGTATACAGAGCCATAACCTGCTTTGTGACATGTTGATGAAATGTTGTGATGCTGTTAAGCTGCAATGTCACTGTGCTATTAAAGCTCATTGATCAGCTCTCTGTGATAACGTGAGACTGACTTTGACGTACTTCACCACAGTAAAAGCTCCTGACCTTCACTGGCATACAAGTCATGATACATTAAGACCTGCACAGAAGTCATGCTACATTAAGACATTCACGGAAGTCATGCCACATTGAGTCTTTCACAGAATCCATGCCACATTAAGTCCTTCACAGAAGTCATGCTACAGTAAGTGCTAACGGTGGGAGGAGAGCCTTGTAGATGAAGAGGGGAAGATGAATCCCCCTTCTCTCTCTCTCAACATACTCCCACCTCTATTTTCCCTTCTCTCGCTTCCTCTCCCTCTCCCCATTCCTCTCCATAGTCCCCTCCCCTCTTTCTCCTTCTCTTGCCATTCCCCCTTCCTCCCCACTCCTCTATCCTCCCTTCTCCGTCTCCATCTCCCTCTCCTTCCCCTCCATATCCCCCCTTCCCTCTCACCCTCTTCATTACTCCCCCTCTCCTTCAGGTCAGAGGAGGCTAACAAGGTGTTATCAGTGGTGGTCCAGATGCATGATGTCTTAGTGAAGGCCTGGGCCATGTGGGACGACGACCTGGAGAACATCTTCATTTAGGAGCACCAGCTGCACCTGTGTGTGTCCGCCCTCACCTGCTTCCTGCATGTCTGCCGACACCAGAACGAGAGCAAGTCACGTAAGTACCTGGCTGAGGTGGGTTAAACTTAGTTCTCCCCACTAATGCTTGTGTGATCCAAGCAAACACAGATGAGCTAGAGTAATATCCCTATATTAGGCACAGCTACTGGTAATATTCCAGTTTATACCTCATGAAGCAGAGCTACTGGTAACCTTCCAGCTTTTTGAGGTACAGCTACTGTCAGAGGTCCCCAAGTGCAACATAGCTTAAGCGTATAAATCAGCTAGAAAGATGTGTCGGCATCGAGTAATTGTCTCTGGCCCCTTCCAGTTAGGGGGAGTGATGAGTTCTACAGCAGAGTTAAACAACTCAATCGCTGGTTGAAAACTGTTTTCTGCCCCTTCCCAAAGATAGAATTTGTAGATAATTGGCCTTCTTTCTGGGACTCACCCACAAACAGGAACAAGCCTGGCCTGCTGAGGAGTGACATACTCCATCCAAGCTGGAGGGCTGCTATCATCTTATCTTTGAACATAGACAGGGCTATAACTCCTCCAGCTCCACAATGAGATAGGGTGCAGGCCAGGCAGCAGGCTGTTAGCCAGCCTGCCATCCTATGTTGAACATAATAAACGGCTGCCTATCCACCGGATGTGTACCAAACTCACTAAAAGTTGCAGTAATTAAGCCTCTCTTGAAAAAGTCAAACCTTGACCCAGAATATATAAAAAAACTATCAGCCTATATCGAATCTTTCATTCCTCTCAAACATTTTAGAAAAAGCTGTTGCGCACTCGCTGCTTTCCAGAAGACAAACAATGTATACGAAATGCTTAAGTCTGTTTTTGGCCCATTCATAGTACCGAGACTGCACTCGTGAAGGCGATAAATTTCCTTTTAATGGCGTCAGACCAAGGCTCTGCAACTGTCCTCGTGCTCCTAGACCTTAGTGCTGCTTTTGACACCATCGATCACCACATTCTTTTGGAGAGATTGGAAACCCAAAGTAGTCTACACGGACAAGTTCTGGCCTGGTTTGGATATTATCTGTTGGAAAGGTATCAGTTTGTCTCTGTGGATGGTTTGTCCTCTGACATATCAACTGTAAGTTTCGGTGTTCCTCAAGGTTCTGTTTAAGGACCACTGTTTGTTTTCACTATATATTTTACCTCTTGGTGATATCATTCGAAAACATAATGTTAACTTTTACTGCTATAAGGACGTTACACAGCTGTACATTTCAATGAAACATGGTGAAGCCCCAAAATTGCCATCAATAGAAGCCTGTGTTTCAGACATAAGGAAGTGGATGGCGGCAAATGTTTTACATTTAAACTTGGACAAAACAGAAATGCTAGGTCTAGGTCCCAAGAAACAAAGAGATCTTCTGTTGGATCTGACAATTAATCTTGATTGTTGTACAGTCGTCTCAAATGAAACTGTGAAGGTCCTCGGTGAAGGTTACTCTGGACCCTGATCTCTCTTTCGGCAAACATATCAAGACTATTTCAAGGACAGCTTTTTTCCATCTACATATCATTGCAAAAATCAGAAACTTTCTGTCCATAAACGATGCAGAAAAGCTCATCCATGCTTTTGTCACTTCTAGATTAAACAACTACAATGCTCTACTTTCCGGCTACCAGGATAAAACACTAAATAGACTTCAGTTATTGCCAAACACGGCTGCTAGAACATTGAGTAGAACCCAAAAATGTGATCATATTACTCCAGTGCTAAGCCCTCTACACTGGCTTCCTGTTAAGGCTAGGGCTGATTTCAAGGTTTTACTGCTAACCTACAAAGCATTACGCGATGGTCACAAGACGCAGGCCTCCTTATTGTCCCTAGACTTTCTAAGCAAACAGCTGGAGGCAGGGCTTTCTCCTATAGAGCTCCGTTTTTATGGAACGGTCTGCCTATCAAAATGAGAGATGCAGACTCTGTCTCAACTTTTAAATCTTTATTGAAAACTCATCTCTTCAGTAGGTCCTATTATTGAGTGTAGTCTGGCCAAGGGGTGTGAAGGTGAACGGAAAGGCACTGGAGCGACGAACCGCTTTGCTGTCTCTGCCTGGCCGGTTCCCCTCTCTCCACTGGGATTCTCTGCCTCTAACCCTGTTATGGCGGCTGACTCGCTGGCTTACTGGTGTTCTTCCATGCCATCCTTAGGATGGGTACGTCACTTGAGTGGATTGAGTCACTGACGTGATCTTCCTGTCTGGGTTGGCGCCCCCCTCGGGTTTGTGCCGTGGGGGAGATCTTTGTGGGCTATACTCAGTCTTGTCTCAGGGTAGTAAGTTGGCGGTTTGAAGATATCCCTCTAGCGTTGTGGGGGCTGTGCTTTGGCAAAGTGGGTGGGGTTATATCCTGCCTGTTCGGTCCTGTCCGGGGGTATCATTGGATGGGGCCACAGTGTCTCCTGACCCATCCTGTTCAGACTCCAGTATTTATGCTGCAATAGTTTATGTGTCGGGGGGCTAGGGTCAGTCTGTTATATCTGGAGTGTTTTTCCTGTCTTATCCGGTGTCCTGTGTGAATTTAAGTATGCTCCCTCTAAATCCCTATCCATTCCCTCTCGGAGGACCTGAGCCTTAGGACCTTGCCTCAGGACTACCTGGCCTGATGACTCCTTGCTGTCCCCAGTCCACCTGGTCATGCTGCTGCTCCAGTTTCAACTGTTCTGCCTGCGGTTATGGAACCCTGACATGTTCACCGGATGTCCTACCATGTCCCGGAATTGCTATTTTCGACTCTCTCTCTACCGCACCTGCTGTCTCTATCTCTGAATGCTCGGCTATGAAAAGCCAACTGACATTTACTTTTGTGGTGCTGACCTGTTGCACACTCTACAACCATTGTGATTATTATTATTATTTGACCCTGCTGCTCATCTATGAACGTTTGAACATCTTGGCCATGTACTGTTATAATTTCCACCCGGCACAGCCAGAAGAGGACTGGCCACCCCTCAGAGCCTGGTTCCTCTCTAGGTTTCTTACTAGGTTCCAGCCTTTCTAGGCAGGTTTTCCTAGTCACCGTGCTTCAACATCTGCATTGCTTGCTGTTTGGGGATTTAGGCTGGGTTTCTGTATAGCGCTTTGTGACATCGGCTACTGGTAACCTTCCAGCTTCTACCTCATATGTCACAGCTACAGGTATCCTTCCAGCTTCTACCTCATTTGAAGCACAGCTACAGGTAACCTTCCAGCTTCTACCTCATGAGGCACAGCTACTGGTAACCTTGCAGCTTCTACCTCATGAGGCTCAGCTACTGGTAACCTTGCAGCTTCTACCTCATGTGACACAGCTACTGATAACCTTGCAGCTTCTACCTCATGAGCCACAGCTACTGATAACATTGCAGCTTCTACCTCATGAGGCACAGCTACTGATAACATTGCAGCTTCTACCTCATGAGGCACAGCTACTGGTAACCTTCCAGCTTCTACCATATATGAGACACAGCTACTGGTGACATTGCAGCTTCTATGAAGGACATAGCTCTAGCCAACATTTGGCTATGCAACTGCTAATATTATGGGTAACAAAATGTTGTTTTGACATTTTTTTAAATTTCACCTTTATTTAACCAGGTAGGCCAGTTGAGAACAAGTTCTCATTTACAACTGTGACCTGGTCAAGATAAAGCAAAGCAGTGGGACTAAAACAACAACAGAGTTACACATGGGATAAACAAACAGTCAATATCACAATAGAACAATCTGTATACAGTGTGTGCAAATTAAGTAAGGCAATAAGTAGACCAATAGTGGCGAAGTAATTACAATTTAGCAATTTACACGAGTAATATATGTGCAGATGAGGATGTGCAAGTAGATATACTGGTGTGCAAAAGAGCAGAAAAAAAACAAATATCGGGGTGAGGAAGGTAGTTGGTTGGATGGGTTATTTACAGATGGGCTGAAGCGATCGGTAAGCTGCTCTGACAGCTAACGCTTTAAGTTAGTAAGGGTTAATAAGATATAGTGTCCAACTTCAATTATTTTTGACAAGCAGGTGTCCACAAACTTTTGGTCATGTAGTGTATGTCCAGATAAGATACTGTACTTGATCTTCCTTGGGTGATGGTGGAACTGGACAACAGCATATAATGCACTAAATGGGCAAAAGGGTGTCATTAAGATGAAGATGGCCTGTATTAAAATTTAAAGACTAATAGGACAACAGTCTCTCCCTCTCCAGTATGTGCTGTTATATTGTCCATCACACAAATACTGTAATCACCTTTCACAGAAATAATCACAGGCCATTCCATGTCCTATGGGTTGGCGTTTCTGGGGATGAACATTAAACAATGTACTCACACATAAAGATAGGGGGGTCTGTTGCCCTTGGTATTGTATGAAGAGATGATATGGCTGGCTGGGGCATGGTAACTGCGTTGTGTCCCAAATGGCACCCTATTCCCTATGGAGTTAACTGTTTTTGGCCAGGGTCCCTAGGGCTCTGGTCAAAAGTAGTGCACTATATAGAGAATAGGGTCCCATTTGGGACGCACTCTGGGTCTGGTCCTGGTAGCGTTATCAGTAATCATACACAAGCTGTGTGGCCTGTCTGGCTGGTTGAAAGGGGTAGAGGGCCAGGAGGGTGGAGGGGCTGGGGGGGTTATGTTTACATCAACAGTCCCCCCAGGAGGGAGTTCACCTACTCAGTGACCCCTCTCTCTACTCCCCTTCTCAAAGTGGCTAGAGCTTGCCAAGAAAGCAACCTCCCCCTCTCCCTTTCACTGTTCATGTGTGTCACTGATCTTAGCTGCAGAGATGGTCCGGTGACGATACTACAGGCAATTAAGCCCTTTAGTTACCATTGAAATGTTGATGACAACCTCCCTCTAATGGTGTCACTATTCTCACCCCACCTCTCTATCTTTCTCTCCTGCCCTTTTTCATCCCTCCATCCCCAGGTGCTGTGGCTGCTGAGTTTCCATGACAAGCGGCAGGGTAGCCTAGTGGTTAGAGCGTTGGACTAGTAACCGGAAGGTTGTGAGTTCAAACCCCCGAGCCGACAAGGTACAAATCTGTCGTTCTGCCCCTGAACAGGCAGTTAACCCACTGTTCCCAGGCCGTCATTGAAAAAATAAGAATGTGTTCTTAACTGACTTGCCTGGTTAAATAAAGGTCAAAATTAACTTGTAAGTCGCTCTGGATAAGAGCGTCTGCTAAATGACTTAAATGTAAATGTAAATGTAAGAACACCCTGGCGGATGATTTGGACAAGTACTGCATCGGGGTGCCGCCCATTCAGTGGTTGGTATGGATACCACAGCTCCTGAACTTCCTGGTGGGGTCATAGGGCAAACCCCTGCTCAACCTCATCAGCCAGGTACGTCAGTCTGTCTACTACAACATACCTGTGACCACCCACAACACACCTGTACCCACAGAGATCCTATTGAATTAAGTTCTAATATATAATTCTATGCCTGTGGTCACCTCACGTCCATAGAATAAGCCCATCTGTCTCCAGCACACCCCATTAGAATTAGAAATCTACAGTATAAAAAGGAAGGTAAGCATTGCTAGGGTACACAATAATAGATCTTTGTAGACTGGTAGTCTTTGGCAAAGGGGTTCATTGGTTAATTAACAAAACAAAACGAGGAGGACCAAAGCACTCTTCCGTATATAGTGTTTCTCAACTTTCTCAACTTTTTTGTACCAGGGATGGGCAAGCTGTGGACCTTCCTGTACCACAAGCAATCAGCCCTCCCCTCCTCATCACTCTTAAATGTGATTTTCTTTCCCCCATATGTATCTGTCCATGTGTGTCTGTGTCCGTGACTGAGGGGAAAGGGGTGTGTGTGCGCATAAGAGTGCTGCCATGTCAGCCTAATAAAGATAGATTAACAGCAATCAGTGCCAGAGTGGCCTCTCTCTAGCACTTTGGATTTATCAAATTAACCATTCATATTCCTCTCCTCTCATTTATTGGCTTCCCCCTCTTCCCCTCTCTCCAGTGAGCCTTTTCAAATTATTTATGGAAGGAATGATTATTAAGTTCATATCAAACACATCTGCAGTGCAGGAACAGAGCTGCAAATTAAAGTAGGTGACTAATTTGCTTTCCGTTAATTAAGTATTATTTAAAGTGGCGTGAGCTTCAAAGAATAGTTGGCTACGTCAAACACCCCTCATCCAGCCGGTAGAGTGGGAAATGGGAGAGAAGGAGGGAGGAGGAGAAGTAGGGAATGAAGAGAGAGGGAATAGAGAGTGTGAGAGAAGGGAGAGCAAAGAGTCGAGAGAGCAGTTGTAAGGCCTAATTGACAGCACACCACCTAAGTAAGTTTGGATGCCAGTTAGGGTTTGGGTTGGATGCCAAGCACTCTGAGTGGAAACACACCATATTAAGGATAGTTAGTCAATCCCACGTCAAGTGCTTAATGGAATAGAAATATGGCTTGTTAGTTATTAAATCAGGCTTCCTCAACCTTTTTTTGATCCAGGGTTCCCTTTACCTATTACATGAGTGGAGAGACATCAAGGCAAGGTTTTTGAATGTCTTTTGGCGTTTGGTATTTGGGGAGTGAATGGGTGAGGCCTTTCCCCCCTCCTCATGCCTCCTCGCCCTGTGATAAGTGAAGGGTAAAAGGTTGAGTGTCTTTCTGTAAAATAAAAAAAGCAGCAAAGCACCTTTTAAATGGATGGAAGCATTTATCTCAGCGATGCTGAATAATTTAGTGTTTCTCCGCGGGATTCAGGTGCACGGCGGGATGTTTTGAAAACGGACAGTGAAATATTAATGAAGGTTAGCCCTGAGAGGTAGAGGAGAGATGAATCACAGCGTTAACATTCCTTTAGACAACACCCCTCCTCCTCACCCCCTCCAAAATATGACATCCTTCATCACCTGATCTCAACTTCCTCTTCCTTCTTCCTTCTCTCCTTCTTCCTCCTTTCATCTTTAATCTGCCACTTAAGGTTACTACAAGCTTCACTCCATCGATCTACGTGAGTGTGTGCACGTGGGTGTAGTGGGATTTTTGGATTAGCGGAAACCTTTTGTTAACATGATAGCTATGTTTTAAAATGTTTGTCTTTACATTTTGTGAAAGCAAGGAAGATTCACCTTCCCTTGCTTGTAGTAGCTAGCTGGCAGCTTAGCTAGATGGTTTCACCCTGGATAAAAATGGAGCAAGCTAGCTAGCCTTTTTAGCTTCCCACATCTCTGGCAAATGATATTATACTTGCTGGTGTAACATAAAACATTTTCCCAGTTTGATATGCTGCTTGTGTATACATTCCCATATCAGCTAAAAATAAAATAAAAAGCACATGGCTAGTTAGATCAAATCTAAATGTATTCATCACAACAGGTGTAGACTTTCCCGTGAAATGTTTATTTATGAGCCCTTTCCCAACAATGCAGAGTTAAAAAGTCAACTTTTTTGTTGTTGAAAATAACAAAAAATACAATTAAAAAGGAAATAGTAACACAATAACAATAACGAGGCTGTAGAGTACTGGTACTGTGGTACGAGGTAGTTCGCCATTTCAGGTCACAACTTGCAGACTTGTTTACGTGTTGCTGTGCGTTTTGTTGGCAACCTATTTTGCTACCTGACAACTTTACGGTTTTTACTTTTTAATTACCGTTTATATTTTTGTTTTTTCCCTCAACTTTTTCACTCCGGACGCTTTATCTGGACAGGGTTCGTCAGGATCTCCAACAGCCGAAGCTAAGTAGTAACATTAACATGATGCCTTCTAATTGCAGTCGCTGTACTCATAATATACAGGAGAATGATCGCCTTACGGCGAGGAGAGCTGTGCTACAAGCCCAGCTTCAGACGCAATCGTTAGGCAAGGGTAATTTCAGTGTAGGAAAGGATGAAACAGCGTCTGTGCCACCAGTAAGTTAGTATAAATCCCCTCGCACAGTCCCCGCAGCCAGACAACTTTCTCGGTTTCTGGAAGGAAATGCTGTAGGAATGCTCAACCAGTGTCGCTCATTCAGCCGACAGAAACTTTCAACCAGTTTTCCCCAATAAGCAGCGAGTCGGAGTCAGACCAAGCCTTCTCTTGTCTCTACTCCTCCCGTTACGGAGTCTGAGACACCAAAGCTTCCCACCATTAGCTCTGACAAATTGAAAACTCTAGTCATTGGCGACTCCATTACCCGCAGTATTAAAACGAACCATCCAGCAATCATACACTGTTTACCAGGGGGCAGGGCTACCGACATTAAGGCTAATCTGAAGATGGTGCTGGCTAAAGCTAAAACTGGCGAGTGTAGAGAGTATAGAGATATTGTTATCCACGTCGGCACCAACGATGTTAGGATGAAACAGTCAGAGATCACCAAGCGCAACATAGCTTCAGCGTGTAAATCAGCTAGAAAGATGTATCGGCATCGAGTAATTGTCTCTGGCCCCCTCCCAGTTAGGGGGAGTGATGAGATCTACAGCAGAGTCTCACAAACTGTTTTCTGCCCCTCCCAAAAGATAGAATTTGTAGATAATTTGCCCTCTTTCTGGGACTCACCCACAAACAGGACCAAGCCTAACCTGCTGAGGAGTGACGGACTCCATCCTAGATGAAGGGGTGCTCTCATCTTATCTACCAACATAGACAGGGCTCTACCTCCTCTATCTCCACAATGAAATAGGGTGCAGGCCAGGCAGCAGGCTGTTAGCCAGCCTGCCAGCATAGTGGAGTCTGCCCTAGCACAGTCAGTGTAGTCAGCTCAGCTATCCCCATTGAGACCGTGTCTGTGCCTCGACCTAGGTTGGGCAAAACTAAACATGGCGGTGTTCGCCTTAGCAATCTCACTTGGATAAAGACCTCCTCCATTCCTGTCATTATTGAAAGATATCATGATACCTCACATCTCAAAATAGGGCTACTTAATGTTAGATCCCTTACTTCAAAGGCAATTATAGTCAATGAACTAATCACTGATCATAATCTTGATGTGATTGGCCTGACTGAAAATTGGCTTAAGCCTGATGAATTTACTGTGTTAAATGGGGCCTCACCTCCTGGCTACACGAGTGACCATATCCCCCGTGCATCCCGCAAAGGCGGAGGTGTTGCTAACATTTACGATAGCAAATTTCAATTTACAAAAACAATGACGTTTTTGTCTTTTGAGCTTCTAGTCATGAAATCTATGCAGCCTACTCAATCACTTTTTATAGCTACTGTTTACAGGCCTCCTGGGCCATATACAGCGTTCCTCATTGAGTTCCCTGAATTCCTATCGGACCTTGTAGTCATAGCGGATAATATTCTAATCTTTGGTGACTTTAATATTCACATGGAAAAGTCCACAGACCCACTCCAAAAGGCTTTCGGAGCCATCATCGACTCAGTGGGTTTTGTCCAACATGTCTCTGGACCCACTCACTGTCACAGTCATACTCTGGACCTCGTTTTGTCCCATGGAATAAATGTTGTGGATCTTAATGTTTTTCCTCATAATCCTGGACTATCGGACCACCATTTTATTACATTTGCAATTGCCACAAATAATCTGCACATACCCCAACCAAGGAACATCAAAAGTCGTGCTATAAATTCACAGACAACACAAAGATTCCTTGATGTCCTTCCAGATTCCCTCTGTCTACCCAAGGACGCCAGAGGACAAAAATCAGTTAACCACCTAGCGGAGGAACTCAATTTAACCTTGAGCAATACCCTAGATGCAGTTGCACCCCTAAAAACTAAAAACATTTGTCATAAGAAACTAGCTCCCTGGTACACAGAAAATACCCGAGCTCTGAAGCAAGCTTCCAGAAAATTGGAACGGAATTGGCGGCACACCAAACTGGAAGTCTTCCGACTAGCTTGGAAAGTCAGTACCATGCAGTACCGAAGAGCCCTTACTGCTGCTCGATCATCCTATTTTTCTAACTTAATTGAGGAAATAAGAACAATCCGAAATTCCTTTTTGATACTGTCACAAAGCTAACTAAAAAGCAGCTGTCACGCCCTGGTCGAAATATATTGTGTTTGTCTGCATTTATTTGTTCAGGCCGGGGTGTGACATGGGTTTATTGTGGTGTGTTTTGTCTTGGGGGTGTCTAGCATAGTCTATGGCTGTCTGGAGTGGTTCTCAATCAGAGGCAGGTGTTTATCGTTGTCTCTGATTGGGAACCATATTCAGGCAGCCATATTCTTTGAGTATTTCGTGGGTGATTGTTCCTATCTCTGTGTTTATTGTCACCAGATAGGCTGTATAGGTTTTCACACATTTATTGTTTTGTTTAGTTATTTCATGTCGAGTTCATTTATTAAAGAACATGAATAACCATCACGCTGCATTTTGGTCCGCTTCTCTTTCACCAGACGAAAGCCGTTACAGAATCACCCACCACAACAGGACCAAGCGGCGTGGTAACAGGCAACAGCAACAGCAGGAGCAGCGTGATAAGAATTTCTGGACTTGGGAGGAAATCCTCGACGGGAGAGGACCCTGGGCTAAAACAGGGGAGTGTAGCCGCCCCAAGGTGCAGCAAGAGAAGGAATGGACATGAGAGGACGAATTGGATGGAGAAGGACCCTGGGCTCAGCCTGGAGAATATCGCCGCCCCAAAGAAGAACTGGAGGCGGTAAAAGCTGAAAGGCGCTGGTATGAGGAGGCAGCACGGCGACGCGGATGGAAGCCCGGGAGTCAGCCCCAAAAATTTCTTGGGAGGGGGCTCACAGGGAGTATGGCGACGCTAGGTAGGAGACCTACGCCAACTTCCTGTGGTTACCGGGGGGCTAGAGAGACCGGGCAGGCACCGTGTTATGCAGTGGTGCGCACGGTGTCCCCGGGTTGCCTGCATAGCCCAGTGCGGGCTATTCCACCTCGCCGCACTGGCAGAGCGACCGGGAGTATTCAACCAGGTAAGGTTGGGCAGGCTCGGTGCTCAAGAGCTCCAGTGCGCCTGCACGGTCCGGTCTACCCAGTACCACCTCCACGCACCAGCCCTCCGTTGGCAGCTCCCCGCACCAGGCTTCTTGTGCGTGTCCTCAGCCCAGTACCACCAGTGCCAGCGCTACGCATCAGGCCTACATTGCGCCTCGCCTCTCCAGCGCTGCCGGAGCCTTCCTCCTCTCCTGCGCTGCCGGAGTCTCCCGCCTGTTCAGCGCTACCCGAGCCTTCCTCCTCTACAGCGCTGCTAGAGTCTCCTGCCTGTTCAGCACAGCCAGAGCTGCCAGCCTGCATGGAGCAGCCAGAGCTGCCAGTGTGCATGGAGCAGCCAGAGCTGCCAGTCTGCATGGAGCAGCCAGAGCTGTCGGTCTGCATGGAGCAGCTAGAGCTGTCAGTCTGCAAGGAGCTGCCAGTCTGCAAGGAGCTGCCAGTCTGCAAGGAGCTGCCAGTCTGCAAGGATCTGCCAGTCTGCAAGGAGCCGCCAGATCTGCCAGTCAGCCAGACTCTTCCAGATCTGCCAGACAGCCAGGATCCGCCAGTCAGCCAGACTCTTCCAGATCTGCCAGTCAACCAGACTCTTCCAGATCCGCCAGTCAGCCAGACTCTTCCAGATCCGCTAGTCAGCCAGGATCTGCCAGAACCGCCAGCCAGGATCTGCTGGATCCAACTACCTGCCTGAGCTTCCTCTCAGTGCTGTGCTTCCTCTCAGTGCTGGGCTTCCTCTCAGTGCTGGGCTTCCTCTCAGTGCTGGGCTTCCTCTCAGTGCTGGGCTTCCCCTCAGAGAGACGCTCAAGTGTTTTAGTATTATATCTCTTGACACAATGATGAAAATAATCATGGCCTCTAAACCTTCAAGCTGCATACTGGACCCTATTCCAACTAAACTACTGAAAGAGCTGCTTCCTGTGCTTGGCCCTCCTATGTTGAACATAAGAAACGGCTCTCTATCCACCAGATGTGTACCAAACTCACTAAAAGTGGCAGCAATAAAGCCTCTCTTGAAAAAGCCAAACCTTGACCCAGAAAATATAAAAAACTATCGGCCTATATCGAATCTTCCATTCCTCTCAAAAATTTTAGAAAAGGCTGTTGCGTAGCAACTCACTGCCTTCCTGAAGACGCAATGTATACGAAATGCCTCAGTCTGGTTTTAGACCCCATCATAGCACCGAGACTGCACTTGTGAAGTTGGTAAATTACCTTTTAATGGCATCAGACCGAGGCTCTGCATCTGTCCTCGTGCTCCTAGACCTTAGTGCTGCTTTTGATACCATCGATCACCACATTCTTTTGGAGAGATTGGGAAACCCAAATTGGTCTACACGGACAAGTTCTGGCCTGGTTTAGATCTTATCTGTCGGAAAGATATCAGTTTGTCTCTGTGAATGTTTTGTCCTCTGACAAATCAACTGTACATTTCGGTGTTCCTCAAGGTTCCGTTTTAGGACCACTACTGTTTTCACTATATATTTTACCTCTTGGGGATGCCATTCGAAAACATAATGTTAACTTTCACTGCTATTCGGATGACACATAGCTGTACATTTCAATGAAACATTGTGAAGCCCCAAAATTGCCCTCGCTAAAAGCATGTGTTTCAGACATAAGGATGTGGATGGCTGCAAACGTTCTACTTTTAAACTCGGACAAAACAGAGATGCTTGGTCCCAAGAAACAAAGAGATCTTCTGTTGAATCTGACAATTAATCTTAATGGTTGTACAGTCGTCTCAAATACAACTGTGAAGGACCTCGGCTTTACTCTGGACCCTGATCTCTCTTTTGAAGAACATATCAAGACCATCTCAAGGATAGCTTTTTCCCATCTACGTAACATTGCAAAAATCAGAAACTTTCTGTCCAAAAATGATGCAGAAAAATTAATCCATGCTTTTCTCACTTCTAGGTTAGACTACTGCAATGCTCTACTTTCCGGCTACCCGAATAAAGCACTAAATAAACTCCAGTTAGTGCTAAATACGGAAGCTAGAATCCTGACTAGAACCCAAATATTTGATCATATTACTCCAGTGCTAGCCTCCCTACACTGGCTTCCTGTCAAGGCAAGGGCTGATATCAAGGTGGCTATAGTGGCTAACCCCCTTGTCCCAAAGCTAGAACCAGTTAGCCGCGAGCCAGGCGCATCTCCCGGCTAGCAATCGAAATTACTCCAGCTACAATACCTCTTTTGTCAACTGGCCTGGACCCTTTGTCGATACGGAGCCCCGCCATTCCATCACAGCTGGTCTGCAAATGTAATTCCATCCATTGTGCCCTCAACCGGCCATTGCCCGACGTCGGAGCAGACGCTTCTACTAGCCCTGGCCTGCTAACTTTTATTATGCCCTGAATCTATCCTACCACGCCCAGAAATCTGCTCCTTTTGTTCTCTGTCCCCAACGCACTAGACAACGGGTTTTGATAGCCTTTAGCCATACCTCATCCTACTCCTCCTCTGTTCCTCGGGTGATGTGGAGGTTAACCCAGGCCCTGCGTGTCCCCAGGTGCTCTCATTTGTTGACTTCCGTAACCGTAAAAGCCTTGGTTTAATGCATCAGAAGCCTTCTCCCTAAGTTTGTTTTACTCACTGCTTTAGCACACTCCACCAACCCTGATGTCCTTGCCGTGTCTGAATCCTGGCATAAGAAGGCCACCAAAAGTTCCGAGATTTCCATCCCCAACTACAACATTTTTCTTCAAGATATAACTGCCAAAGGGGGAGGAGTTGCAATCTACTGCAGAGATAGCCTGCAAAGTTCTGTCATACTTTCCAGGTCTATGCCCAAACAGTTCAAGCTTCTAATTTTAAAAATGAATCTCTCCAGAAATAAATCTCTCACTGTTGCAGTCTGTTATAGCCCTGGACACCATATGTAAATTGATTGCCCCCCATCTGTCTTCATAGTTTGTTCTGTTTGGTGACCTAAACTGGGATATGCTTAACACACCCTATCCTGACCAACTTGCCCTCTGAATACACCTCTGCTGTTTTCAATCAGGATCTCAGCAATCACTGCCTCTTTGCCTGCATAAGCTATGGATCCGCTGTCAAACGACCACCCCTCATCAATATCAAACGCCCCCTAAAACACTTCCGTGAGCAGGCATTTCTAATTGACCTGGCCCAGGTATCCTGGAATGATATTGACATCCCATCAGTAGAGGATGCCTGGTCATTCTTTAAAAGTAATTTCCTCACCATCTTAAATACAGTGCCTTGCGAAAGTATTCGGCCCCCTTGAACTTTGCGATCTTTTGCCACATTTCAGGCTTCAAACATAAAGATATAAAACTGTATTTTTTTGTGAAGAATCAACAACAAGTGGGACACAATCATGAAGTGGAACGACATTTATTGGATATTTCAAACTTTTTTAACAAATCAAAAACTGAAAAATTGGGCGTGCAAAATTATTCAGCCCCTTTACTTTCAGTGCAGCAAACTCTCTCCAGAAGTTCAGTGAGGATCTCTGATTGATCCAATGTTGACCTAAATGACTAATGATGATAAATACAATCCACCTGTGTGTAATCAGGTCTCCGTATAAATGCACCTGCACTGTGATAGTCTCAGAGGTCCGTTAAAAGCGCAGAGAGCATCATGAAGAACAAGGAACACACCAGGCAGGTCCAAGATACTGTTGTGAAGAAGTTTAAAGCCGGATTTGGATATGTTTAAATGTTTATCTTTATGTTTAAAGCCTGAAATGTGGCAAAAGGTCGCAATGTTCAAAGGGGCCGAATACTTTCACAAGGCACTGTAAGCATGTTCCTAAGAACAGATATAGCCCTTGGTTCACTCCAGACCTGACTAAACCTGCACAAAAACATCCTGTGGCGGAATGCATTAGCTTTCGAATAACCCCCACGATATGCAACTTTTCAGGGACTTTAGGTACCAATACACACAGTCAGTTAGGAAAGCAAAGGCTATCTTTCTCAAACAGAAATTTGCATCCTGTAGCTCTATCTCCAAAAAGTTTTGGGACACTGTAAAGTCCATGGAGAATTAGTGCCCACTGCACTGAGGCTAGGAAACACTGTCACCGCCGATATATCCACGATAATCAAGAATTTCAATAAGCATTTCTCTCCGGCTGGCCATACTTTCCTCCTGACTACACCTACCAGCCAACAGCTCCGCACCCCCCGCAATAACTTGCCCAAGCCTCCCCAGCTTCTCCTTCACCCAAATCCAGATCGCAGATGTTCTGAAAGAGCTGCAAAACCTGGACCCGTACAAATCAGCTGGCCAAGACAATCTGGAGCCTCTCTTTCTAAAAACTTTCCATCTCCATTGTTGCAACACCTATTACCAGCTTGTTCAACCTCTCTTTCGTGTCATCCGAGATCCCTAAAGATTGTAAAGCTGCAGCGGTCATCCCCCTCTTTAAAAGGGGTGATACTCTAGACCCAAACTGTTACAGACTTATATCCATCCTACCCTGCCTTTTCAAAGTCTTCAGCCAAGTTAACAAACAGATAACTGACCATTTCTAATCCCACCGAGCTGGTCAAGGGTGCACCTCAGCCATGCTCAAGGTCCTAAACAATATCATAACCACCATCGATAAAAGACAGTACTGTTCAGCCGTCTTCATCGACCTGGCCAAGGCTTCTGACTGAACTTATTCTTATCGGCAGACTCAACAGCCTTGGTTTCTCAAATGACTGCCTCATCTGATTCACCAACTACTTCTCTGATAGAGTTCAGTGTGTCCCATCGGAGGGCCTGTTGTCCGGACCTCTGGCAGTCTCTATGGGGGTACAACAGGGTTCAATTATTGGGACGACTCTCTTATCTGTGTATATCAATGATGTCGCTCTTGCTGTGGGTGATTCCCTGATCAACCTCTATGCAGACAACACCATTCTGCATACATCTGGCCCTTCTTTGGACACTGTGTTAACAAACCTCCAAACGAGCTTCAATGCCATACAACTCTCCTTCCGTGGCCTCCAACTGCTCTTAAACGCTAGTAAAACTAAATGCATGCTTTTCAACTGATCGCTGCCCGCACCTGTCCGCTCGTCCAGCATTACTACTCTGGACGGTTCTGACTTAGAATAGGTTGACAACTACAAATACCTAGGTGTCTCGTTAGACTGTAAACTCTCCATCCAGACTCACATTAAGCATCGCCAATCCAAAATTAAATCTAGAATTGGCTCCCTATTTCACAACAAAGCCTCCTTCACTCATGCCGCCAAACATACCCTTGTAAAACTGACTATCCTACTGATCCTTGACTTCGGCGATGTCATTTACAAAATAGCCTCCAACACTCTCCTCAGCAAACTATCACAGTGCCATCCGTTTTGTCACCAAAGCCCATATACCACCCACCACTGCATCCTGTATGCTCTCATCAGCTGGCCCTTACTACATATTCGTAGCCAGACCCACTGGCTCCAGGTCATCTATACGTCTTTGCTAGTTAAAGCTCCGCCTTATCTCAGCTCACTGGTCACGATAACAACACCCACCCGTAGCATGCGCTCCAGCAGGTATATTTCACTGGTCATCCCCAAAGCCAACATCGCTGAAGGTGGAGACTTAAATTTCCCTCACTAACTTTAAACATCAGCTATCTGAGCAGCTTACTGGATCACTGCATATGTACACAGCCCATCTGTAAATAGCCCATCCAATCTACCTACCTCGTCCCCATATCGCTTCTCGGCCTTTTGGCTAAGATCAGTGTCTTTGACAGTGCTGCGCTTGATCGGAGAAGCGATCGCAGGCCGGAGGGCGCCCGGGGAATTGTGCTATTTATTTTTGTTTAAAATCATTATTGTTGTATTGTTTCACTATTGTTTTTATCCTGGGTTAGGTGGTGGTTCTGGTGAGTTTAAAGGGTGGGTGAGTTTAAAGGCCCTCTGGTCCTTTTTTATTTTATTTAAATCTCAGTTTTCCCCTTGTTTGTCCTGTTTTGTACCTCTCCTCCCCCTTATATCCTACCCTTCCCCCTTCAATTATTCCTACTGTTTTGAGTTTTGTGTTGCCTGCTAGCCGGAGGGGCTTTCTGGCTGTTTGGACTGCTAGCCTCCTGGCCCTGTAGGCGTGGCAGGCATTGCATTGTTGTCTGTTTGTCTGACTGTACTTGCCTTGTTCCCATCCACCTTGTACCTGTTAGTTTACCCCCCAAATTGCCTTTTGTCTCTGTTCCTTGTTGTTTTGTGTTGTCAACTAGGGGACCTTTGCTGGCCGGCTTGCTAGCTGGTTAGCTTAGCCTAGTCTGCTGGTGAGGCTTGCTAGCTCTCTCGGCCCTCAAGTTTGGCAGGTGTTTTGTTGGTCAGTGTCCCTTTTTGTTATCCCCTTATTTCCTTTTACCTAAATTAATTTGTTTGTTAGTAAAAAATCCCTCCTTGTGTCCCTTCCCATTGTTGATAAGATTAGTTTGGTGCTGTGCTAGATAGTTTGTTGTGTGTCCCGTGGTACTAGTAGGCCCTGTTTAGCACAGCCTAGCTGAGCCTGCTAGTTCCTCGGCTGTTTTACACCCCCCCTCCCTCTCCCTTTCCCCTTCCCCTCCTCCTCCCCTCCCCTCTCCTGTCCCTGGTGTTGGGCTGTAAAGGGAGTGGGCCTCCATCATGTCAGCAGCACAGGCTGGCATGAGGAGGCACCATGCAGTGCGCCTCCTTTTAAAGGAGAAGGGATGAAAAACAATGGAGTTATCCCGATTGGATTTCTCCAGAAAATTCCTCCAGAAAGAGCTCGGTTTTCATCCCGCGCAGGTAAACTGCATCTTCGCCCTCCCCTATAGGAAGGGCTTCGATGTCAGTTTTGCCAACGCCAGCTTCCTGAGGGAGTTCTGGGGGAAACTCCAGAATGCCCTGAACACCCAGGGGTCCCTGACAGCGATGTTTGAGGTGACCAAGCTGACGGATAATAGCATTAAAACCGTTATTATCCGTATGTACAATGAAACCGTACAGCCGGAGGACGTTGCAGTATGGCTGGGCAGGTACTGCAGTGTGAAGGGTCCCCTGATCCAGATAAAAGACCTCAATGGGATCTGGACAGGGGCCTGGAGGGTCACTGTCCAGCAAAGGGAGGACCCTGGGGGCTATGGTGGGTTGAAAGCCATGCCATCCACCATAGTCCTCGGAGAGAACAGGGGCCATGTTCACTACCAGGACCAGCCCAAGCTGAGCCGTAAGTGTGGTGAACATGGCCACCTTGCAGACGCCTTTCAGAAGGTCGTCACATGAAGTGCCTGGAGGTGGGCCACCGCTAGGAGGAGTGCACGAACGGAAGGTTGTGCAACCTCTGTGGCGAGCGGTCCTACCTCATCCGCGACTGCCCCTCCTCCTGGGCCAACAGGGTCAAGGCTGGAGGGAGGGAGTGGGCGGCCGCGGACCGGGCTTTCGAGCGCCAGAGGGCTGGAACGGCAGTTGCCGAGGTGGTAGTGGAGGAGCCGGTGGTGGTGGAGGAGGAGGCAGTAGTGGAGCCGGTAGTGGTGGTGGAGGAGACAGTTGTGGAGCCGGTGGTGGTGGTGGCTGTTGTGGAAGGTGTGAAAGGTGCAGTGGTGGAAGAAGTGGGAGGAGAGGACAAAACCCTCCCCACCCCAATCCCCCTGCCCCAGACAAATTTGATCCCTGAAGGAGAAAGTGCAGAGAAAGAGAGATTTTCAGCGAAAGCTCCCCAAGTGGGTCAGATATTATAGGGTCGGTGTCGGAAAGCACCATGGAGACGGTGTCAGAAGGTACGGGGGAGGAGGGGGAGATTCTGAAGGAACACCTCCCCCCACGTAAAAGAAATGCTGTGGAGCTCTCTGACCCCGAACAGGGTGAAGAGAAAAAGGGAAAGGTGGAGTGGGAGAGCTCCCAGGGGGAGGAAGAACCCAGAACCTTCCCCTCCAACTCCCCCAATCAAGTCTCCTTTTTAAGTCCTGTTTTAACCTCCTCTCCCTTCCAAACCCCTTTACCCCGGAGGGAGAGAGAGAAAGTCCCTGAAAACTAACCCCCTTTTAACTGTTCAATGCCTTTTCTTTTAGCACTGTTTTTATTCGCCCCTTTTATGGCTTTTAAAATCACCACTATAAATGTGAGGAGTGTAAAAACAGCAACAAGAGCACAGTCGGTTTTATCCTTTTTAGAAAGGTTTACCTCAGATGTGTTTTTACTACAGGACTGTGGTCTACCCTTTTTATCCTCTTACAGGAAATGGGAGGATAAGTGGCAGCACGGGCCTTCCATTTGGAGTGGTTCGAATTTTAACAAGAATGATGGTGTTGCCATTTTAATCAAGATCGCACAGGTGGTGGTGAAGGGGAGCACGGTGGTGGTAGGTGGGCGTGCTCTTTTAGCCAACTGTACTTTTATGACTGTTTTTACCGACTTTGAACATCTTGACAGACTACCTGACAGTTTTAGAGTGGGGATCGTGACTCTTTTATATAAGAAAAACGACAGGACGGACCTGAAGAACTGGAGACCGATAACCCTTTTAAACTTTGATTGTAAACTTGTTACCAAGGTTTTAACACTCAGAATGTCTTCTGTTTTAGGGGAGGTGATCCACCCGGACCAAACCTGTGCCGTGCCCGGAAGGAAGATGACGGACAGCCTGATACTGATCCGAGATGCCATCTGTTATGCGAGAGACAGAAACATGAGGCTTGTAGTCCTAAATTTAGATTTTGAAAAAGCCTTTGATCGGGTCTTGCTCCAGTACCTCTTTAAGGTACTGCAAAAAATGGGTTTCCCGGACAGGTTCTTAGCTTGGGTGGGACTGCTGTATGGGGACATCACCAGCAAAATCCTTGTAAATGGGCATCTGTCAAAAGCAGTGGGAGTACACTGCGGCGTCCGTCAGGGCTGTCCGTTATCTCCTCTTTTGTTCGTGGCCTGTATTGAACCACTGGCACAGGTCTTGAGAAGGGACCAAGGGATCAGTGGGGTGGGTATCCCGGGGAGTGGGGGGATGACCGCCAAGTGCGTCTTTTACATGGACGACGTCAACATTTTATGTACCAACCTTTTATCCGTCGACAGGACTCTGGACAGGACTGACTGGTACGGACGAGTCTCTGGGGCGAGACTGAACAGAGACAAGACAGATGGCCCAATTCTTCGGACCGTGGGCAGACCCAGACTTGACCAGACTACCTCTGACAGTAAAACTGACAGACATAAGGGTACTGGGGGTAAAGTTTGACCGGGGGGAGGAGGGAGCGGTAACTGGAGTGGAATCCTGGGGATAGTAAGACAGAGACTGGGTTTTTGGGGACTATGACAGCTGACTTTTGAGGGCAAGATTTTAATCATTAAAGCTGTGAATTTACCTGTGCTTTTATTAATCAGTTCTGTTTTTATCCCCCCTCGAAGGAGTATTTTAGACCTGGAGCGGATGCTTTTTTTACTTCCTGTGGGGAGGCAAGTGGGAGAGGCTGAGGAGGGAGGTGGTCAAGAGGCCAAGGTCCAAGGGGGGGAAAGGCTTGCATGAACTCTACTTTTTCCTGGGCAGCCGCTACACAGCGTTACATCTGACTCTTGCCACCTCCCCGGTCAACAACAAGACTCAGGCCCTCGCACGGTTCTGGCTCTGAGGCTGATCCCAGTCGACCTGTGAGCCCCAGTCTCCTTCCTGCTACCCCCTCACTACGTCCAGCTCCAGAAGTTTTTAAGACATTTTAAACTGGAAAAAGAAACAGTCACGGTCTTAACAAAACACCGCTCTACTCTCTCTCTTGTGCAGTATCGGGAACCAGTGTGTCCAGTGCGCGGGCTCGCTATAGGTGAGCCCACAACAGTTTGGCGCAACGTGGCCCATCCTGCTGTCCTGAATCGGCATCAGGACCTGTCCTGGATGGTCGCCCACGAGATCCTCCCGGTCAGGGCCGTTCTGCACTCACGGGGCATGGCGAGGACATCCGCGTGCCCCCGACCAGGCTGCGGCCAAGAAGATGCTCTGGGAGTGCAGAGCCGCCAGGGACCTGTGGAAGGAAGCAGCCCCCCTGATCACCTCGTGTCTGCCAGCAGGGGAGGACCTAACACCTCAGCTCGTGCTGTATGGGGTGGGCCGAAGGCCCATTCCATCGAAGGCCTCCACCAAGCTCTGGCCCACCCTCACGTGACTGAAGGAAGCACTGTGGTCCTCCCGTAACCTGCTGGTAGCAAAAAACGTAGAGACCACCCCCCAGGCAGTGGTCTCGACCCCAGGCGAAGGGTCCCCCACAACACCCTAGGTCCCGGCGGCCATGGCCTGACAGCGCTGCGGCGCCTAGGGTGATGCGCCTAGGGGAGGGATCTCCTCTGGGCCCTGAAGGACGGGACAATGATCTATTCAGAAGAGCAGGATGAGGTGAGCTTGATAAAGACTCACCCCGCTCTTGTACAAGGGACGAGACAGCCTTTTAACAAAGTGGCTTTTTAACATGTTTTTCATGTCTTAAAAATGTTTTACCTTTGTTATATCATTAGTACACATTTTAAATGGCTTTTACAGATTTGATGTTTTTACAAGGAAAGTAATTTTATTCATGGTTGTTTTCATTGCTTTTAACAACATGTACTTTTTAGCTAATTTAAATGTAACCTTCAAATGCTGTGTTTTATACTTTGTTGCCGTTTTTATGTGTATAAATGATGTAAAAAATGTATGAGCTGTTTTTAAAGGAATTGTGTCAATAGAACTTTTCCACAAAAAAAAAAAAAAAATCATCATCTGCACATCTATCACTCCAGTGTAAATTTGCTAAATTGTAATTACTTCGCTATTATGGCCTATTTATTGCCTTACATCCTCACACCATTTGCACACACTGTATATAGACTTTCTTCTATTGTGTTGTTGACTGTACGTTTGTTTTTTCCATGTGTAACTGTGTTGTTGTTGTTTGTGCCGCACTGCCTTGCTTTATCTTGTCCAGATCGCAGTTGTAAATGAGAACTTATTCTCAACTGGCCTACCTGGTTAATTAAAGGTGAAATAAAAAAATAAAAATGTAAAACTGTTATAGGCTTATTTCTATTTTGCCCTATTTATCAAAAGTGTTGGAAAAACTTGTCAATAATCAACTGACTGGCTTTCTTGATGTCTACAGTATTCTTTCGGGTATGCAATCTGGTTTTCACTCCGGTTATGGATGTGTCACTGCAACCTATAGGTACTCAATGATGTCACAATTGCCCTTGATTCTTAGCAATGTTGTGCTGCTATTTTTATTGACTTGGCCAAACCTTTTGATACGGTAGACCATTCCATTTTTGTGGGCCAGCTATGGAGCATTGGTGCCTCTGAGGTGTCTTTGGCCTGGTTTTCTGACTACCTCTCTCATAGAGTGCAGTGTATAAAGTCAGAACATCTGCTGTCTCAGCCACTGCCTGTCACCAAAGGAGTACCCCAAGGCTCGATCCTAGGCCCCACGCGCTTCTCAATTTACATTAACAACATAGCTCAGGCAGTTGGAAGCTCTCTCATCAAATCAAATCAAATTTATTTATATAGCCCTTCGTACATCAGCTGATATCTCAAAGTGCTGTACAGAAACCCAGCCTAAAACCCCAAACAGCAAACAATGCAGGTGTAGAAGCATGGTGGTTAGGAAAAACTCCCTAGAAAGGCCAAAACCTAGGAAGAAACCTAGAGAGGAATCAGGCTATGTGGGGTGGCCAGTCCTCTTCTGGCTGTGCCGGGTGGAGATTATAACAGAACATGGCCAAGATGTTCAAATGTTCATAAATTACCAGCATGGTCCAATAATAATAAGGCAGAACAGTTGAAACTGGAGCAGCAGCACGGCCAGGTGGACTGGGGACAGCAAGAGGTCATCGTGCCAGGTAGTCCTGAGGCATGGTCTTCGGGCTCAGGTCCTCCGAGAGAGAGAAAGAAAGAGAGAATTAGAGAGAACACACTTAAATTCACACAGGACACCGAATAGGACAGAAGAAGTACTCCAGATATATCAAACTGACCCTAGCCCCCCGACACATGAACTACTGCAGCATAAATATTGGAGGCTGAGACAGGAGGGGTCAGGAGACACTGTGGCCCCATCCGAGGACACCCCCGGACAGGGCCAAACAGGATGGATATAACCCCACCCACTTTGCCAAAGCACAGCCGCCACTCCACTCCACTAGAGGGATATCTTCAACCACCAACTTACTATCCTGAGACAAGGCTGAGTTTAGCCCACAAAGATCTCCACCACGGCACAACCCAAGGGGGGGGGGGATGATCACATCAGTGACTCAACCCACTCAGATGACGCACCCCTCCCAGGGACGGTATGAGAGAGCCCCAGTCAGCTAGTGACTCAGCCCCTGTAATAGGGCTAGAGGCAGAGAATCCCAGTGGAAAGAGGGGAACCGGCCAGGCAGAGACAGCAAGGGCGGGTCGTTGCTCCAGAGCCTTTCTGTTCACCTTCCCACTCCTGGGCCAGACTACACTCAATCATATGACCCACTGAAGAGATGAGTCTTCAGTAAAGACTTAAAGGTTGAGACCGAGTTTGCGTCTCTGACATGGGTAGGCAGACCGTTCCATAAAAAAGAAAGCCCTGCCTCCAGCTGTTTGCTTAGAAATTCTAGGGACAATTAGGAGGCCTGAATCTTGTGACCGTAGCGTACGTGTAGGTATGTACGGCAGGACCAAATCAGAGAGATAGGTAGGAGCAAGCCCATGTAATGCTTTGTAGGTTAGCAGTAAAACCTTGAAATCAGCCCTTGCTTTGACAGGAAGCCAGTGTAGGGAGGCTAGCACTGGAGTAATATGATCAAATTTTTTGGTTCTAGTCAGGATTCTAGCAGCCGTATTTAGCACTAACTGAATTTTATTTAGTGCTTTATCCGGGTAGCCGGAAAGTAGAGCATTGCAGTAGTCTAACCTAGAAGTGAGAAAAGCATGGATTAATTTTTCTGCATAATTTTTGGACAGAAGGTTTCTGATTTTTGCAATGTTACGTAGATGGAAAAAAGCTGTCCTTGAAATGGTCTTGATATGTTCTTCAAAAGAGAGATCAGGGTCCAGAGTAACGTCGAGAGTAACGCCGAGGTCCTTCACAGTTTTATTTGAGACGACTGTACAACCATTAAGATTAATTGTCAGATTCAACAGAAGATCTCTTTGTTTCTTGGGACCTAGAAAAAGCATCTCTGTTTTGTCCGAGTTTAAAAGTAGAAAGTTTGCAGCCATCCACTTCCTTATGTCTGAAACACATGCTTCTTGCGAGGGCAATTTTGGGGCTTCACAATGTTTCATTGAAATGTACAGCTGTGCGTCATCCGCATAGCAGTGAAAGTTAACATTATGTTTTCGAATGACATCCCCAAGAGGTAAAATATATAGTGAAAACAGTAGTGGTCCAAAAATGGAACCTTGAGGAACACCGAAATTTACAGTTGATTTGTCAGAGGACAAACCATTCACAGAGACAAACTGATAAACTCTCAAACTGACAAACTCTCTCATCCATTTATATGCAGATGATACAGTCTTATACTCAGCTGGCCCCTCCCTCGGTTTTTGTGATAAACGCTCCACAGCAAAGCTTTCTTAGTGTCCAACAAGCTATCTCTGCCCTAACCTTGTTCTGAACACCTCCAAAACAAAAGTAATGTGATTTGGTAAGAATAATGCACCTTTCATACAGGTGTAATTACTACCTGAGGGTTTGGAGCTTGAGGTAGTCACCTCATACAAGTACTTGTGAGTATGGCCAGATGGTATACTGTCCTTCTCTCAGCATATATCAAAGCTGCAGGCTAAAGTTACATCTAGACTTGGTTTCTTCTATCGTAATCTCTCCTCTTCCACCCCAGCTGCCAAACTAACCCTGATTCAGATGACCATCCTACCCATGCTAGATAATGGAGATGTAATTTATAGATAGGCAGGTAAGCATGCTCTCGAGCAGCTAGATGTTCTTTAACATTTGGCCATTAGATTTGCATCCAAATCCACCAAATCTAGGTGTCACGACTTCCGACGAAGTCGGTCCCTCTCCTTGTTTGGGCGGCGTTCAGCGTTCTAGCCATTGCCGATCCACTTTTCATTTTCCATTTGTTTTGTCTTTGTTTTACACACCTGGTTTCATCACCCAATTACTTGTTCATTATTTAACCCTCTGTTCCCGCATGGTATTTGTGAGTGATTGTTTGTATGTATACGGTCCGTGATTGTTGGCTAGTTTATTGTGTTGTATATATTTGTATTCTTGAGTAAAGAACTTCATTACTCATATCTGCTGTCCTGCGCCTGACTCCTCCACACCAGCTACACACTGGCCGATTATACTACGACACATCACAGCACTTCATACTCCTCTGTAAACTGGTCATCTCTGTATACTCGTCACAAGGTTGATGGTTATTTATAAAACCCTCATGGCCCTCACTCCCCCTTATCTGAGATATCTACTGCAGCCCTAATCCTCCACATACAACACCCATTCTGCCAGTCACATTCTGTTAAAGGTCCCCAAAGCACACACATCCCTGGGTCGCTCCTCTTTTCAGTTCACTGCAGCTAGCTACTGGAATGAGCTGCAACAAACACTCAAACTAGACAGTTTGATCTCAATCTCGTCATTCAATTACTCAATCATGGATACTCTTACTGGCAGTTGTGGCTGCTTTGCGTTGATGTATTGTTGTCTCTACCTTCCAGCCCTTTGTGCTTTTGTCTGTGCCCATAATGTTTGTACCCTGTTTTGTGGTGCTACCATGTTGTGCTGCTGCCATGTTGTGTTGCTACCATGCTGTGTTATCATGTGTTGCTGCCTTGCTATGTTGTTGTCTTAGGTATCTCTTTATGTGGTGTTGTGTTGTCTCTCTTGTCATGATGTGTGTTTTGTCCTATACTTTTATTTCATTTATTTTTAATCCCTGCCCCCATCCCCGCAGGAAGACATTTGCCTTTTGGTAGGCCACCATTGTAAATAAGAATTTGTTCTTAACTGACTTGCCCAGTAAAATAAAGGTTAAATCAATAAAATGTTGTTTACAGCAGGTTCTACCAGCCACTGAGATTATATTTGGTTATCAATGCAAAATAGGTTACTTTCATTAATAGCCCTCACAGCCCTGGAAGGAATGATACGGCGTGCCTCAATTTTCAGGTAGTAAAAAAGTAGGTATGCCGGAGTGTATTAAAAGGTCCCGGCCTTTTTGTGACAAAAATCTCCATTCCTCCACCCCACCTCCCTTCCATCTCCTACCCATCCTTCCATCCATTACAGCCCACCCTCTGTACTCCTCAGTATTGAGCCAGGGTTAGAGAGGTGTCTCTTTACGACTACAGGCTACTCCTCACCCCTCTATCAACAGGGTATGCTAACAGGGGTGTAGGGTGTCAGTCTAATGAGGCCAGAGAAGAACTGTGGTCTGGGCTCAACCAACTTGTCTCTGTCTTTCTGTCATCAAGGCCTCACTGTCACTGTATCAGTGTCTAGTAGAGTATCTCCCTCGTAGTGAGAGGTGCAGAGCTCTCACCAATGGCTGTCTATCTGTCACACTCTTTCATCCATGCTGTCTATACCCTGGAGTGCTTGTTGTGTCAACTCGTGTACGGTTTTGTGAGGAGTCGTGATTATGTCTGTAGAAATGTAGATTAGGGAGTGCATAATTAGTTTGCATAAAAAATATATATAAAGCTGACCTTAGCTCAGTGACTGCAGTAGAAGGGTAGGTCAAGGCAACTTCCTCCTCTAAATGTAGCCCCAGGTCTGTTTTAACCTGACATCACCCTCCATGGTTTCATATCAGAACTCCATCTCCATTACACCATACAGAGCTGCTTTCATCCAGGGGATCAATGTTTGATATGATTTGGTATTCTCTGCCGTATACACTCCTCTCATCTATGCTCCACTGTTAACCCTGAGGGATGGTTCTTCTTTGAAAGGTAATCTAAGTGTGAACCCCCTCCCCCCTGCCCATGTCTGTTATCTGCTAGGTGGGACGAGTGTACCCCCAGGCAGTCTACTTCCCCATCCGCAACCTCTACCTGACGCTCAAGATAGAGCAGAGGGAACGCTACAACAGAGTTAAATCATGTGTGTGTGCTATGCCAGTACCACGGTAATGACTGTAGCAAAACATCATGATACATACAGTATGGTACCAACATTTTAGAATACCGTAGTACCGTTTCGTATGACACTACCAACATTTCTTGGCCCTACCGCTCTAAATAACCTGCTGCCGCTTGTTTATAAAGTCAGTTTTGTTTATAAATTAAATTGAATTTAAACAACAGCCACTATTCTCTTGTATGAGCTGGTCCAAGAATGTCCACTTCACTTTCATGCGCATATCACGTTTGGCAACAGTAATTCGCCAAGCACTTCAACCTCCAGCCATCACTCACCTGCTTTTCTCCATCTGCATGTATTTATCCATCAGTTTTTATTATAATTTAGCCGTGATGGCGAGCAGGGATGCAGATCCTGAGTCTTCTGCTGTTCGATTTGTGCATTTGTTACATTGGAGCAGAGTGAGCATAGTTGATGCATTGTATAATTTCATGACCTGTTTAAAGACAACTTGCTCCTTTAAATGTATGCTTAACACCCCGGCCGTCCTACAATCTAAGATAGATGCCCTCAATCTCAAACAAATTATCAATGAACCTACCAGGTACAACCCCAAATCTGTAAACATGGGCACTCTCATAGATATCATCCTATCCAAACCTGCCCTCTAAATACACCTCTGCTGTGTTCTACCAGGATCTCAGTGATCACTGCCTCATTGCCTGCGTCCGTAATGGTCTGTGGTTAAACAACCACCCCTCATTACTGTCAAACGCTCCTTAAAACACTTCACCGAGCAGGCCTTTCTAATCGACCTGGCCCGGGTATCCTGGAAGGATATTGACCTCATTAAGTCAATAGAGGATGCCTGGTTATTCATTAAAAGTAATTTCCTCACCATCTTAAATAGGCATGCCCCATTCAAAACATTTTGAACCAAGAACAGATATAGCCCTTGCTTCACTCCAGACCTGACAGCCCTTGACCAGAACAAAAACGTCCTGTGGCGTACTGCATGAGCATCAAATAGCCCCCGCGATATGTAACTTTTCAGGGAAGTTAGGAACTAATATACCCAGGCAGTTAGGAAAGCAAAGGCTAGCTTTTTCAAACAGAAATTTGCATCCTGTAGCACAAACTCCAAAAAGTTCTGAGACATTGTAAGGTCCATGGAGAATAAGAGCACCTCCTCCCAGCTGTCCACTGCACTGAGGCTAGGAAACACTGTACCCACCAATAAATCCACGATAATTGAGAATTTCAATAAGCATTTTTCTACGGCTGACCATGCTTTCCAACTGGCTACCCCTACCCCGGTCACCAGCCCTGCACCCCCCACAGCAAATTGCCCAAGCCTCCCCCATTTCTCCTTCACCCAAATCCAGATAACTGAAGTTCTGAAACAGCTGCAAAATCTGGACCACTACAAATCAGCTGTGCTAGACAATCTGGACCCTCTCTTTCTAAAATGATCTGCCGAAATTGTTGCAACCCCTATTACTATTCTGTTCAACCTCTCTTTTGTATCGTCTGAGATCCCCAAAGATTGGAAAGCTGCTGCGGTCATCCCCCTCTTCGAAGGGGGAGACACTCTAGACCCAATCTGCTACATACCTATATCCATCCTGCCCTGCCTTTCTAAAGTCAAGTTAATAAACAGATCAACGACCATTTCGAACCCCACCGTACCTTCTCCGCTATGCAATCTGGTTTCTGAGCTGGTCATGGGTGCACCTCAGCCACACTCCAGGTCCTAAACAATATCATAACTGCCATACTGTGCAGCCGTATTCATCGACCTGGCCAAGGCTTTCGACTCTGTCAATCACCACATTCTTATTGGCAGACTCAACAGCCTTGGTTTCTCAAGTGATTGCCTTGCCTGGTTCACCAACTACTTCTCAGAGTTCAGTGTGTCAAATCGGAGGGCTTGTGGTCCGGACCTCTGGCAGTATCTATGGGGGTGCCACAGGGTTCAATTCTCGGGCCGACTCTTTTCCCTGTATACATCAACAATGTTGCTCTTGCTGCGGTGATTCTCTGATCCAGCTCAATGCAGATGACACCATTTTATAAACATCTGGCCCTTCTTTGGACACAGTTAACTAACCTCCATACTAGTTTCAATGCCATTCAACTCTCCTTCCGTGGCCTCCAACTGCTCTTAAATGCAAGTAAAACTAAATGCATGCTCTTCAACTGATCGCTGCTCGCACCTGCCCGCCCGTCCAGCAATACTACTCTGGACGGTTAAGACTTAGATGATGTGGACAGCTACAAATACCTAGGTGTCTCGTTAGACTGTAAACTCTCCATCCAGACTTTCACATTAAGCATCTCCAATCCAAAATTAAATCTAGAATTGGCTTCCTATTTCACCACAAAGCATCCTTCACTCATGCTGCCAAACATACCCTTGTAAAACTGACTATCCTTCCGATCCTTGACTTCGGCAATGTCATTTACAAAATAGCCTCCAACACTCTACTCAGCAAATTGGATGCAGTCTATCACAGTGCCATCCGTTTTATCACCAAAACCCCATATACTACCCACCACTGCGACCTGTATGCTCTCGTTGGCTGGCCCTAGCTTTATATTCATAGCCAAACACACTGGCTCCAGGTCATCTCTAAGTCTTTACTAGGTAAAGCCCCGCCTTAGCTCAGCTCACTGGTCACCATAGCAGCACCCACGCGCAGTACGCGCTCCAGCAGGTATATTTCACTGGTCATCGCCAAAGCCTATTCCTGCTTTGGCCACCTTTCCTTCCAGTTCTCTGCTGCCAATGACTGGAACAAATTGCAAATATTACTAAAGCTGGAGACTCATATCTCCCTCACTAACCTTAAGCATCAGCTGTCAGAGCAGCTCACAGATCACTGCAGCTGTACATAGCCCATCTGTAAATTGCCCATCCAACTACCTCATCCCCATTTTGTGATTTATTTATTTTTGCTGCTTTGCACCCCAGTATCTCTACTTGCACATTCATCTTCTGCACATCTGTCACTCCAGTGTTTAATTGCTAAATTGTAATTACTTCGCCACCTCTGCCTATTTATTGCCTTACCTCCCTAATCTCACCTCATTTGCACTCACTGTATATAGATTTTTTTCTATTGTGTTGTTGACTGTACGTTTGTTTTTTTCCATGTGTAACTCTGTGTTGTTGTTTGTGTCGCACTGCTTTGCTTTATCTTGGCCAGGTCATAGTTGTAAATGAGAACTTGTTCTCAACTGGCCTACCTGGTTAAATAAAGGTGATTTTTTTTAAACAACCAAGAGCACAGGGCAGACTGAATAGACTTTGCAAGATCACTGTCATGCAGCGTCTTGGGTTTCAGAGAGGGAAAATGGAGCCCAGGCATGTTGGCAGCTTTACAGCAAAGAGAAGGTCTTGTCTGTAGACAGTTAAAAAGATATGACCCATATTACCAGATATACCTTTTTTATTTTTATGGGGATTTGCTCGCATTTTGTGTAATTTCACAAACCACATCGTGAACTAATCCAGGGTCGAAATGTATTGGTTTGATTACATGACTGAACAACATTGTTTGTTATTTAGCTAGCGAACAACCTGGTAAGTTGACAGTAGGTTTAGGCACATCTGATTGGCACAGGAAGAAAGAAAAATGGTCTGATAGGTAGGATTCAAATAGGTAAGATTCATATAGGTAGGATTCATATAGGTAGGACTCATATGGATATGATTCATATAGATAGTATCAAGGATATGATCCAGATGCAGACACGGGAGGCAGATAGTACAGTTCTCAGATGATTTATTAGAAATACTGGGCAGGCAACGGGCAGGTCGAGAGCAGGCGGAGGTTCGTAATCAAGTCAGGCAGGTACATAACGGCAGGCAGGCTCGGGGTCGGGGCAGGTAGAATGATCAGAACTAGAGAAACAGGAAGGCAGGAAAGAACATTGGTAAGCCCTGACAAAACAAGATGAACTGGCAACAGACAAACAGAGAACACAGGTATAAATACACAGGGGATAATGGGAAAATGGGCGACACCTGGAGGGGGTGGAGAAAAGCACAAAGACAGGTGAAGTAGATCAGCATGTAACGGGTAGGATTCATATATGTAGGATTCATATAGGTAGAGTGTTTGGGGTGGAGGGGGATGGAGAGAGAGAGTGTGTGTGTGGGGGGGAGGGTGGAGAGGTGTGTGTGTGTGTGTGTGTGTGTGTGTGTGTGTGTGTGTGTGTGTGTGTGTGTGTGTGTGTGTGTGTGTGTGTGTGTGTGTGTGTGTGTGTGTGTGTGTGTGTGTGTGTGTGTGTGTGTGTGTGTGTGTGTGTGTGTGTGTGTGTGTGATAGACAGTGTCATAAGGTAACCATGGCATAGCCTGGCACAGCCCACTACCACCCTGCAACAGTATGGCAGCCACATCTGTTCAGTCTGCTGCTGTTCCTCTCTACCTGAGCAGTCTGAAGCTCAATTGAAGGAAGGGCTCTGTCACATTTATGACATGACAAAGATAAGGCTTTTCCATCCAATGTCCAACACATCGGGCTTACAAACTGGAAAATGGGATATTTGCACTCAACATTTACACAGACAAGCTGAAGTCTTCGCTAACTATGTACTTTCTGAAACACTTTCATCTACAACACTAAATCCTCAAGCCATTTCAGTCAAGGTGTTGACAGAAGAAAGAGAGCTGACATGACACAAGCTTCCAAATCGAACTCAGCGGTGCTGCAAAGTGCTTTAGCAATGCTGGCTGGGAGGAGGGGGGGGCAGCTGTGCACTGAGCTGAGGATAGTCAGGTAGTCAGGGGTGGGGGGCTAGTGAGGCGGGTGGGAAAGGAGGAGGGAAGATGGGGGTGATGGGTGTGGTGAGCGTGTAGGACCTGATGAGTGGGAGATGGGGCGAGGGGATGTAGACTGTAGTTGGGCTGACTGCACTGTGCTGACGGTAAGGGGGCTCCAGAAGCAGAACCTGCAGGCTCAGCGCTCCGTTCCATTGGTTAGACAGGGACAGAGGAACACTTTTCCCCCCTTGTGGGAACAACCTCACCTGGCTGCACCTATACTGCCGAGTCAGGGGGCTTTGGGAGGAAGGGGTGAGGGGGATTAGAGGTGTATTTGTCCCATCACATCTGGAAAACATACACTTGTTGGGCTGAGTCTGTGGGCATCAAAGCTTACTCACTGTCATAGCATTTTTTGGGTCACAAATAACGGTGTAGTATAAATGTTCATAATCAATCTTCCTCTCTCTTCCCCCTAACCCTCTCCCCCAACCATTTCCGACAAGATCACGCTGAACATTATCTAGAAGCTGGTGAGCACGTTTGCCGTGGGGTTGGAGAAAGTCTCCAACGTGTTCACCACGTTCTCCAGCGCGGCATCAGAGTTGCTCGCCCACCGAGCCCAGGCCACCGCTTAGGACCCTGTCTTCCAGAAGATGAAGAGATATTTCACCACATTTCATTTGCCTGTTCTGCTATTTTCATTGTCCTCTCTTTTGGAGAAATATAACTCACTTTTGGAATCTAACCAACATTGTTGGGCCATAGGATTCCAGGGGTAAATCTCAAATCACACTCATCTCCTTATGTATTGCATTACTTTAGAACCAAGCTGCCAGACATAACCAAGCTGCCAGACTGAGACAGACATAACCAAGCTGCCAGACATAACCAAGCTGCCAGACCTAGACAGATATAACCAAGCTGCCAGACATAACCAAGCTGCCAGACATAAGCAAGCTGCCAGACATAACCAAGCTGCCAGACCTAGACAGACATAACCAAGCTGCCAGACATAACAAAGCTGCCAGACATAACCAAGCTGCCAGACCTAGACAGATATAACCAAGCTGCCAGACATAACCAAGCTGCCAGACATAAGCAAGCTGCCAGACCTAGACAGACATAACCAAGCTGCCAGACATAACCAAGCTGCCAGACATAACCAAGCTACCAGACATAACCAAGTTATCAGAACTAGAAAGACACAACCAAGCTGCCAGACATAACCAAGCTGCCAGACATAACCAAGCAGCCAGACCTAGCCAGAAATAACCAAGTTGTCAGACATAACCTAGCTGCCAGACATAACCGAGCTGTAGAAGTAACCAAGTTGCCAGACATAGCCTAGCTACCAGACATAACCAAGCTATCAGACCCAGAAAGACACAACCAAGCTGCCAGACATAACCAAGCTGCCAGACATAGCCAGACATAACCAAGCTGCCAGACATAACCAAGCTGCCAGACCTAGCCAGAAATAACCAAGTTGTCAGACATAACCAAGCTGCCAGACATAACCAAGCTGCCAGACATAAACAAGCTGCCAGACCTAGACATACATAACCAAGCTGCCAGACATAACCCAGCTGCCAGAACTAGACAGACATAACCAAGCTGCCAGACATAAACAAGATGCCAGACATAACCAAGCTACCAGACATATACAAGCTATCAGACCTAGAAAGACACAACCAAGCTGCCAGACATAACCAAGTTGCCAGACCTAGCCAGACATAACCAAGCTGCCAGACCTAGCCAGAAATAACCAAGTTGTCTGACATAACCTAGCTGCCAGACATAACCTAGCTGTAGAAGTAGCCAAGTTGCCAGACATAGCCTAGCTACCAGACATAGCCAAGCTGCCAGACATAACATAGCTGCCAGAAGTAACCATGCTGCTAGACATAACCTAGCTGCCAGACATTACCTAGCTGCCAGAAGTAGCCAAGCTTCCAGACATAACCTAGCTGCCAGACATTACTTAGCTGCCAAAAGTAGCCACGCTTCCAGATATCTTAGCTGCCAGAAGAATCCTAGCTCTGCATTACCAGGCAGAAACAGAACAGAACAGGGATGTTCCGGAACGTAATTGGGGCTTCTGAACCAGATGATTTGATTTAATGGAGGGCTGAGTGTGTGTGTGTGTTGTGGTGTGTGTGGTGTGTGTCTGTGTGCGCGTCCGTGTCCACAAGCGCGTGTCCGTGTGCCAGTGTTTGCTGGGCTGGTTTGGGGTGTTGATTTCACAGGCGTTACACAGCTCTGCTAATTCAACCCGTTGACTCTCCCTAAAGGCCTGTTTAGCGGTCATTTGGGTACATACAGCATGGGGAGAAAAACATAACAGTGCTTGCTGGTACTGGAGCTGCAAGGAGAGTTGAGTTTGAACTGAAGGGTGTTTAATAGAACAGTAAGAGAAACTGTTGAACATCTGCAGACATTTCAAAACAAATCAAATCAAATTGTGTTTGTCACATGTTTCCGAATACAACAGGTGTAGTAGAACATACAGTGAATGCTTACTTACAAGCCCTTAACCAGCAATGCAATTTTAAGAAAAATATAAAAAAATAAAATAAATAAGAGTAACAAATAACTCAAATCAAATTTCAAATCAAATTTATTTATATAGCCCTTCGTACATCAGCTGATATCTCAAAGTGCTGTACAGAAACCCAGCCTAAAACCCCAAACAGCAAGCAATGCAGGTGTAGAAGCACGGTGGTTAGGAAAAACTCCCTAGAAAGGCCAAAACCTAGGAAGAAACCTAGAGAGGAACCCGGCTATGTGGGGTGGCCAGTCCTCTTCTGGCTGTGCCGGGTAGAGATTATAACAGAACATGGCCAAGATGTTCAAATGTTCATAAATGACCAGCATGGTTGAATAATAATAAGGCAGAACAGTTGAAACTGGAGCAGCAGCACGGCCAGGTGGACTGGGGACAGCAAGGAGTCATCATGTCAGGTAGTCCTGGGGCATGGTCCTAGGGCTCAGGTCCTCCGAGAGAGAGAAAGAAAAGGAATTAGAGAGAGCATATGTGGGGTGGCCAGTCCTCTTCCGGCTGTGCCGGGTGGAGATTATAACAGAACATGGCCACGATGTTCAAATGTTCATAAATGACCAGCATGGTCGAATAATAATAAGGTAGAACAGTTGAAACTGGAGCAGCAGCACGGCCAGGTGGACTGGGGACAGCAAGCAGTCATCATGTCAGGTAGTCCTGGGGCATGGTCCTAGGGCTCAGGTCCTCCGAGAGAGAGAAGGAGAGAATTAGAGAACGCACACTTAGATTCACACAGGACACCGAATTGGACAGGAGAAGTACTCCAGATATAACAAACTGACCCCAGCCCCCCGACACATAAACTACTACAGCATAAATACTGGAGGCTGAGACAGGAGGGGTCAGGAGACACTGTGGCCCCAGCCGAGGACACCCCCGGACAGGGCCAAGCAGGAAGGATATAACCCCACCCACTTTGCCAAAGCACAGCCCCCACACCACGAGAGGGATATCTTCAACCACCAACTTACCATCCTGAGACAAAGCTGAGTATAGCCCGCAAAGATCTCCGCCATGGCACAACCCAAGGGGTGGTGCCAACCCAGACAGGATGACCACATCAGTGAATCAACCCACTCAAGTGACGCACCCCTTCCAGGGACGGCATGAGAGAGCCCCAGTAAGCCAGTGACTCAGCCCCTGTAATAGGGTTAGAGGCAGAGAATCCCAGTGGAAAGTGGGGAACCGGTCAGGCAGAGACAGCAAGGGAGGTTCGTTGCTCCAGAGCCTTTCCGTTCACCTTCCCACTCCTGGGCCAGACTACACTCAATCATATGACCCACTGAAGAGATGAGTCTTCAGTGAAGACTTAAAGGTTGAGACCGAGTTTGCGTCTCTGACATGGGTAGGCAGACCGTTCCATAAAAATGGAGCTCTATAGGAGAAAGCCCTGCCTCCAGCTGTTTGCTTAGAAATTCTAGGGACAATTAGGAGGCCTGCGTCTTGTGACCGTAGCGTACGTGTAGGTATGTACGGCAGGACCAAATCAGAGAGATAGGTAGGAGCAAGCCCATGTAATGCTTTGTAGGTTAGCAGTAAAACCTTGAAATCAGCCCTTGCTTTGACAGGAAGCCAGTGTAGGGAGGCTAGCACTGGAGTAATATGATCAAATTTTTGGGTTCTAGTCAGGATTCTAGCAGCCGTATTTAGCACTAACTGAAGTTTATTTAGTGCTTTATCCGGGTAGCCGGAAAGTAGAACATTGCAGTAGTCTAACCTAGAAGTGACAAAAGCATGGATACATTTTTCTGCATGATTTTTGGACAGAAAGTTTCTGATTTTTGCAAACTTACGTAGATGGAAAAAAGCTGTCCTTGAAATCGTCTTGATATGTTCTTCAAAAGAGAGATCAGGGTCCAGAGTAACGCCGAGGTCCTTCACAGTTTTATTTGAGACGACTGTACAACCATTAAGATTAATTGTCAGATTCAACAGAAGATCTCTTTGTTTCTTGGGACCTAGAACAAGCATCTCTGCTTTGTCCGAGTTTAAAAGTAGAAAGTTTGCAGCCATCCACTTCCTTATGTCTGAAACACATGCTTCTAGCAAGGGCAATTTTGGGGCTTCACCATGTTTCATTGAAATGTACAGCTGTCTGTCATCCACATAGCAGTGAAAGTTAACATTATGTTTTCGAATAACATCCCCAAGAGGTAAAATATATAGTGAAAACAATAGTGGTCCTAAAACGGAACCTTGAGTAACACCGAAATGTACAGTTGATTTGTCAGAGGACAAACCATTCACAGAGACAAACTGATATCTTTCCGACAGATAAGATCTAAACCAGGCCAGAACTTGTCCGTGTAGACCAATTTGGGTTTCCAATCTCTCCAAAAGAATGTGGTGATCGATGGTATCAAAAGCAGCACTAAGGTCTAGGAGCACGAGAACAGATGCAGAGCCTCGGTCCGATGCCATTAAAATGTCATTTACCACCTTCACAAGTGCCGTCTCAGTGCTATGATGGGGTCTAAAACCAGACTGAAGCATTTCGTATACATTGTTTGTCTTCAGGAAGGCAGTGAGTTGCTGCGCAACAGCCTTTTCTAAGATTTTTGAGAGGAATGGAAGATTCGATATAGGCCGATAGTTTTTTATATTTTCTGGGTCAAGGTTTGGCTTTTTCAAAAGAGGCTTTATTACTGCCACTTTTAGTGAGTTTGGTACACATCCGGTGGATAGAGAGCCGTTTATTATGTTCAACATAGGAGGACCAAGCACAGGAAGCAGCTCTTTCAGTAGTTTAGTTGGAATAGGGTCCAGTATGCAGCTTGAAGGTTTAGAGGCCATGATTATTTTCATCATTGTGTCAAGAGATATAGTACTAAAACACTTGAGCGTCTCTCTTGATCCTAGGTCCAGGCAGAGTTGTGAAGAAGTTGAATTTGAATTTATCACTGCTAAAGTGAAAGTCATCCTCTCTTGGGGAATGCTGCTTTTTAGTTAGCTTTGCGACAGTATCAAAAAGGAATTTCGGATTGTTCTTATTTTCCTCAATTAAGTTAGAAAAATAGGATGATCGAGCAGCAGTAAGGGCTCTTCGGTACTGCACGGTACTGTCTTTCCAAGCTAAACGGAAGACTTCCAGTTTGGTGTGGCGCCATTTCCGTTCCAATTTTCTGGAAGCTTGCTTCAGAGCTCGGGTATTTTCTGTGTACCAGGGAGCTAGTTTCTTATGATAAATGTTTTTAGTTTTTAGGGGTGCAACTGCATCTAGGGTATTGCGCAAGGTTAAATTGAGTTCCTCAGTTAGGTGGTTAACTGATTTTTGTCCTCTGTTGTCATTGGGTAGACAGAGGGAATCTGGAAGGACATCAAGGAATCTTTGTGTTGTCTGTGAATTTATAGCACGACTTTTGATGTTCCTTAGTTGGGGTCTGAGCAGATTATTTGTTGCAATTGCAAACGTAATAAAATGGTGGTCCGATAGTCCAGGATTATGAGGAAAAACATTAAGATCCACAACATTTATTCCATGGGACAAAACTAGTGCCAGCGTATGACTGTGACAGTGAGTGGGTCCAGAGACATGTTGGACAAAACCCACTGAGTCGATGATGGCTCCGAAAGCCCTTTGGAGTGGGTCTGTCTGTGGACTTTTCCATGTGAATATTAAAGTCACCAAAGATTAGAATATTATCTGCTATGACTACAAGGTCCGATAGGAATTCAGGGAACTCAGTGAGGAACGCTGTAAATGGCCCAGGAGGCCTGTAAACAGTAGCTATAGGTAGCTATAGTAGGCTGCAGAGATTTCATGACTAGAAGCTCAAAAGACAAAAACGTCATTTTTTTTTTGTAAATTGAAATTTGCTATCGTAAATGTTAGCAACACCTCCGCCTTTGCGGGATGCACGGGGGATATGGTCACTAGTGTAGCCAGGAGGTGAGGCCTCATTTAACACAGTAAATTCATCAGGCTTAAGCCATGTTTTAGTCAGGCCAATCACATCAAGATTATGATCAGTGATTAGTTCATTGACTATAATTGCCTTTGAAGTAAGGGATCTAACATTAAGTAGCCCTATTTTGAGATGTGAGGTATCATGATCTCTTTCAATAATGACAGGAATGGAGGTGGTCTTTATCATAGTGAGATTGCTAAGGCGAACACCGCCATGTTTAGTTTTGCCCAACCTAGGTCGAGGCACAGACACGGTCTCAATGGGGATAGCTGAGCTGACTACACTGACTGTGCTAGTGGCAGACTCCACTATGCTGGCAGGCTGGCTAACAGCCTGCTGCCTGGCCTGCACCCTATTTCATTGTGGAGCTAGAGGAGTCAGAGCCCTGTCTATGTTGGTAGATAAGATGAGAGTACCCCTCCAGCTTGGATGGCGTCCGTCACTCCTCAGCAGGTCAGGCTTGGTCCTGTTTGTGGGTGAGTCCCAGAAAGAGGGCAAATTATCTACAAATTCTAACTTTTGGGAGGGGCAGAAAACAGTTTTCAACCAGCGATTGAGTTGTGAGACTCTGCTGTAGAGCTCATCACTCCCCCTAACTGGGAGGGGGCCAGAGACAATTACTCAATGCCGACACATCTTTCTAGCTGATTTACACGCAGAAGCTATGTTGCGCTTGGTGATCTCTGACTGTTTCATCCTAACATCGTTGGTGCCGACGTGGATAACAATATCTCTATACTCTCTACACTCGCCAGTTTTAGCTTTAGCCAGCACCATCTTCAGATTAGCCTTAACGTCGGTAGCCCTGCCCCCCGGTAAACAGTGTATGATCGCTGGATGATTCGTTTTAAGTCTAATACTGCGGGTAATGGAGTTGCCAATGACTAGAGTTTTCAATTTGTCAGAGCTAATGGTGGGAAGCTTCGGCGTCTCAGACCCCGTTTAATTTTTATTTTATTTTTAATTTTACCTTTATTTAATCAGGCAAGTCAGTTAAAAACAAATTATTATTTTCAATGACGGCCTGGGAACAGTGGGTTAACTGCCTGTTCAGGGGCAGAACGACAGATTTGTACCTTGTCAGCTCGGGGGTTTGAACTTGCAACCTTCCGGTTGCTAGTCCAACGCTCTAACCACTAGGCTACCCTGCCACCCCAGACCCCGTAACGGGAGGAGTAGAGACCAGAGAAGGCTCGGCCTCTGACTCCGACTCGCTGCTTAATGGGGAAAACCGGTTGAAAGTTTCTGTTGGCTGAATGAGCGACACCGGTTGAGCGTTCCTACAGCATTTCCTTCCAGAAACCGTGAGAAAGTTGTCCGGCTGCGGGGACTGTGCCAGGGGATTTATCTTCTTGAAACTCCCCATCCCGGATCCGGGTTTGTGACTAAAGCCTCAGGCTCATTAGCATAACGCAACGTTAACGATTTCTGAAAATCGCAAATAAAATGAAAATAATGCGTCTGCTCTCAAGCTTAGCCTTTTCTTAACAACACTGTCATCTCAGATTTTCAAAATATGCTTTTGAACCATAGAAATTGACTAATTTGTGTAAGAGTATGCAAAGCTAGCATAGCATTTTGAGTAGCATTTAGCACGCAACATTTTCACAAAAACCAGATAACCAAATAAATAAAATCATTTACCTTTGAAGAGCTTCTGATGTTTTCAATGAGGAGACTCTCAGTTACATACCAAATGCGCAGTTTTTCCTGAAAGTGTCTGTGTGTAGGAGAAATCGTTCCGTTTTCTACATTGCGTCTGGCTACCGAAACGAACCGAAAATTCAGTCACCTACAACGTAAATTTTTTTAGGATTAACTACATAATATCGACCGAAACATGGCAAACGTTGTTTGGAATCAATCCTCAAGGTGTTTTTTCACATATCTCTTCATTGATATGCAGTTCGTGGAAGCTTGCTTTCCTCTCTGTATCGCATGGAAAAATACTGGCAGGTGACTTTTGCGCACCAATTTCGGCGCAGGACACCGGGCGGACACCTGGTAAATGTGGTCTCTTATGGTCAATCTTCCAATGATCTGCCCACAAATACGTCACAATGCTGCAGACACCTTGGGGAAACGACAGAAAGGGTTGACTCACTCCTCTCGCATTCACAGCCATATAAGGAGACAATGGAAAACAGAGCCTCAAAAATCCTTGTCATTTCCTGGATGCCATCTCATCTTGGTTTTGCCTGAAGCTCACGTTCTAGGGCACGCACAGAGAATATCTTGGTATTTCTGGACACGTCAGAGTGTTTTCTTTCGAATGGTAGCAATTATATGCATAGTCGAGCATCTTTTTGTGACAAAATATCTTGTTTAAAACGGGAACGTTTTTCATCCAAAAATGAAATAGCGCCCCCATAGATGTAAGAGGTTAAACTACTATCTGTACTTACTGGTGGCACAGACGCTGTCTGTTTCTATATATATAAATATATATATATATTGTGGCAAAGAAGGGGGTCGAGTGGTAAATGGCAGATATGTGAGAGCAGAACTAATAAACGGGCTCTGCTCGATCACTAAAATCACCACCCCTGTCAGAACTACAGATCACAAAATGGCCGACCACCAAAACTACAAGTCCCAGAAGCAAGGGGAACCCTCAGAAGGTGGAGCCAACCCACAGATAAAGGGTCAAGAAAAACCAGGAAGAGAAGAAGAGAGTGCTGGAAGGATCTATGAACAATAGAGAAAGAGACAATAGAGATTGGCTGGATTTACCGTGTATGAGCTGGACTGTTTTGGACTTACCTGTTGGCGTTTGGACCTGGACCTACCGAGAACCCGATTCGTGTACCGAACCCTGCTATCCTTGACCTCGCCTATGGCCTGGGTGGACCAGGACGGAGAAACAAACACACAGGTACTGTCCTGTTCGAAAGAACTCTCATTCTTGGGTGATTTGGTGACAGTTTACCACTTAGTTTGTGACAAACGCTCCTAACCTTGAAGAGGTTTGCCACACGTGGTGGAGGATGCGGACATGGACTAACCATACCACTGGTTAGGTAGAAGAAAAAGAAAATGTTCAGTTAGCACTCCAAAGGGGAGTCAGGTTTTTTTTGTGGCTTTGTTTGGTTAGGACAGTTCCTCAGGAAAATGAGTATGGAGGGAGCCATACAGGCCCTGTTACAAGCGGCGGCCGCCCAACAAGAGGCAACTAGAGCTCAACAAATAGCTCATCAGGATGCAATGCGAATGTATCAGGACACGTTACAGGTCCAGCACCGCACCAACCAGCTGCTCAGAGAAGAGCAAGAGAGAAACACCTGGGAGTTAAGAGAAGGCCTAAAGGTTCTAGCGGACCAAATTGGGGCTCAATTACCAGCTGCAAACACCCAGAGGAGGGATAATCATTTTCTTAAAAAAATGACAGCGCAGGATGATGTGGAAGCATATCTTACCACCTTCGAAAGGACGGCAGAGAGGGAGAAGTGGCCAAAAGAAGAATGGGCAGGGCTTCTGGCACCATACCTGGCAGGGGACGCTCAAAAAGCGTATTTCGACCTGGAGTTGAAAGATGCACAGGATTACGATAAACTAAAGGGAGAGATCCTGACTAGACTGGGAGTGACCAATACCGCGAGGGCACACCGCTTCCACCAGTGGTCCTACCGACCGGGACAACCCCCATGAACACAGATGTTCGACTTGATTCACCTGGCACGGAAATGGTTGCGACCAGAGACCCGGTCATCCACCGAGATTGTCGAGACCATCATACTCAACCAGTTTCAGCGAGGTCTACCCCAAAAAGTGAGACGATGGGTTGGCCAGAACGAGGTACTTTCCGCCGACCATCTCGTGGGCCTGGTTGAACGGTATTGTATGGCAGGAACAGCTGAGCAGGCACAGGAGGAAAGAATCCCGTTCTCCAGGCATGGGCAAACCATGCGGACATGGTAAGGCTGTCCCAGCATATAGAGGGGGAAGAGAGCAGTGTGGGGCCATGAGGAAAGAATCAGAATCAGGCCGAGACAAGGGAAAATACGGAAACCGGGACTGGGTGTCGAGGGGGTCTCACCCCCGAACCCCTATTATCTCTTACAATTGTAATCAACCAGGACATATTGCAGCCTACTGCCCTATTAAAGAAGAGCCAATGCAATGTAACCTCGGTGAAAATGAAGATGATATACGGTATGCATGTCCTGTTGTAACCACTGTACATGAAAGATCAAGAAACAAACATATGTGCAGGGTGAAGGTTGAAGGGAAAGAGGTTGAAGCACTGCTGGATTCCGGCAGTATGCTAACCCTGGTCGTTGCAAGCCTAGTGCCGAATCATAAACTGGATACAAGACAGGATATCAGTGTTACATGCATTCATGGGGATACCCGACTGTACCCCACGGCCTTAGTGAGCATACAAACAGAGGACGGTCTGCTGGTTTATGAGGTCGGTGTGGTCCCAAAGATGCCATATGATGTAATATTGGGTAGAGACTTTCCTAACTTTGCGAAGTTAGGCCACAAGAATGGCATGTTTGAGAAGCCAACAACCCTGACCAAGCAGGAAGAAGCATGGGGCCTTCATCCAAAGCCAGGAAAAGAGGTCTCCCAGGGGACAACGTCACAAGTGCTAGTAGGGGAGGAGGAGGATGAAGTGGCAAACCTCGCTGATAACGAACAGCCCGGTACTAGTGGGGCTGGGGTCGGTCTGAATCCAGAGGACGACGATCTAGAACCCGCAGACCTGGCAGGTTCCTTGACTAATTTTGGGATGGCCCAAAACCAGGATCCAACCCTGCAGCAAGCCAGAGCAGATGTGCAGGTCGTAGATGGTACTCCCGTAAATGTTGGTATGATGCCTAATAGTTTTCCCCACTTCATCATGAAAAAGGGTTTGGTGTACAGAGTCTCGAAAATAGGGGTTGATGTGGTGGAACAGTTGTTGGTTCCCACTCGGTACCGGAGGACAGTACTGGATCTAGCTCATGAGCACATTCTGGGTGGACACCTTGGTATCGATAAAACCCGAGACCGGATTGTAAGGAGGTTTTACTGGCCAGGAATTCAAGCTGAAGTGGCTCGGAATTGTGGAGAGTGCCCGGAGTGCCAGTTAACAGCTCCCCGACCAGCTGTTAGAAGCCCGTTAGTGCCACTCCCCATAATCGAAACACCATTTGAGAGGATAGCGATGAATTTAGTGGGCCCACTACCCAAATCCGCCAGAGGGCACCAATACATTCTGGTCATTCTAGATTATGCCACTCGCTACCCAGAAGCCATTCCCCTTCGGACGATAGCTTCCAAGAATATTGCAAAAGAATTAGTGCTCTTGTTCACCAGGGTAGGGGTTCCAAAGGAGATCCTTACCGACCAGGGGACCCCCTTTATGTCCCGAATTATGGCGGACCTTTGTAAACTGTGGCAGGTGAAACAGTTGAGGACATCGGTTTACCATCCTCAGACGGACGGGCTGGTCGAGAGATTCAACCGGACCCTGAAGTCAATGCTCAGGAAGGTAATCGATAAGGATGGGAAGAACTGGGATTGCATGTTGCCGTATCGGATGTTTGCCATTAGAGAGGTTCCTCTCCCTTTGAGCTGGTATATGGGAGGCATCCCCGGGGAATCTTAGACATCGCCCGGGAAACCTGGGAGCACCAATCCAACCCGTATATTAGTGTCATAGAGCACGTCACGGCAATGCAAGACAGGATAGCCACAGTCATGCCCATCGTCAGAGAGCACATGAGACAAGCACAGGAGCACCAGCGGCACACTTATAACCGGCAGGCTACCCTGAGGGAATTTCAACCGGGAGATAAGGTGTTAGTGCTGATCCCCACGGTAGAGTGTAAACTACTGGCCACATGGAAAGGACCATATGAAGTACTGGAGAGAATAGGAGAAGTCAATTATCGGATCCGACAGCCAGGTCGACGGCCCCAGGAACAGATTTATCACATAAATCTGTTAAAATCATGGAGAGAGAGAGAAACACTAATGGTCACATACCCCACACACACTCAGGAGACAGCCAAAGTAAATATCTCACCCACTCTGTCCCCAGCACAAGTACAGGAAGTAAAGACCCTGATCCAGAAGAACAGAGATGTGTTTTCAGAGGTACCTGGCCGAACTGAGGTTACGGCTCATGATATCGTTTCCCTACCAGGGAGAAAAGTGAGTATGAGACCATATCGGGTACCCGAGGCTCGACGGGCCGCGATTAGAGCAGAGGCGGAGAAAATGTTGACAGCTGGAGTGATCGAAGAGTCACATAGTGAGTGGTCTAGCCCAATTGTGATGGTCTCCAAGCCCGATATATATATAACAGTAATTATATAACACAATATATATATAACAGTAATTAAAAAGTAAAAACCGTAAAGTTGTCAGGTAGCAAAATAGGTTGGCAACAAAACGCACAGCACAGCAACTCGAAAACAGGTCTGCAAGTTGTGACCGGAAATGACGTGGACAAGGACAGCTAAGGACAACTAAAGAACAGCAGTAAAATAACAATAGCGAGGCTATATACAGCGGGTACCGGTGCAGAGCCAATGTGCGGGGGCACCGGTTAGTCGAGATACTTGAAGTAATATGTGCATGCAGGTGGAGTTATTAAAGAGGCTATGCATAGATAATAACAGAGAGTAGCAGCATTGTAAAGTGAGGCGGGGCAATGCAAATAGTCTGGGTAGCCATTTAATATAGATGTTCAGGAGTCTTATGGCTTGGGGGTAGAAGCTTTTTAGAAGCTTCTTGGTCCTAGACTTGGCGCTCTGGTACCTCTTGCCGTGCGGTAGCTGATAGAACAGTCTATGACTACTGTAGGGTTGCTGGAGTCTTTGACAATTTTTCGGGCCTTCCCTGACACCGCCTGGTATAGAGGTCCTGGATGGCAGGATCTATGCCAAGTATTTTCAGTTTCCTGAGGGGGAATAGGTTTTGTCGTGCTCTCTTCAAGACTGTATTGGTGTGCTTGAACCATGTTAGTTTGTTGGTGATGTGGACTCCAAGGAACTTGAAGCTCTCAACCTGCTACACTGCAGCTCCGTCGGTGAGAATGGGGGAGTGCTCGGGCCTCCTTTTCCTGTAGTTCACAATAATCTCCTTTGTCTTGATCACGTTGAGGGAGAGGTTGTTGTCCTTGCACCTCATGGTCAGGTCTCTGACCTCTATAGGCTGTGTCGTTGTTGTCGGTGATCAGGCCTACCGCTGTTGTGTCATCGGCAGACTTAATAATGGTGTTGGAGTCTTGCCTGGCCGTGCAGTCATGAGTGAACAGGGAGTACAGGAGGGGACTGAGCACACATCCCTGAGGGGCACCTTTGTTGAGGATCAGCGTGGCGGATGGGTTGTTACCTACTCTTACCACCTGGGGCCGGCCCATCAGGATGTCTAGGATCCAGTTGCCGAGGGGGGGTGTTTAGTCCCAGGGCCCTTAGCTTAGTGATGAGCTTTGATGGCACGATGGTGTTGAGCGCCTAGCTGTAGTCAGTGAATAGCATTCTCACGTAGTTGTTCCTTTTGTTGAGGTGAGAAAGGGCAGTGTGGAGTGCAAAAGAGATTGCATCATCTGTGGATCTGTTGGGGCGGTATGTGTTTGACCTCAGCCACTGGTGTAACTAAATTATGCTTTCAAAACAATACCTCGGGAACAGTTATACGGAAGTTAAATTGAATCATGAAGCAATCCGTTTAACTCCGGTATGGATGTTTGTGCATGTTAGTCAGTGACCCATGACACCATCTCCCTTCACTTCTCACTATGTATTTATGTTCTACTCAGGAATGCGACAGACAGGTGCAGGCTGGCCCCTGTAGAGACATTTCTAAAAACAAATTGTTCTTTTTTGGAGAGGGTACATTTCCCTCCTCATTATATAACCGCCAGGTTGAACCACAGTTCAGTTCCCTGGCCACTTGTTTTAAATAGGAATGTCTGCTTCACCCTCTAACTTCCTCCCTGTGTCCACATAACAACTCTCCTCCTCTGTCTCTCCTCTCAACTTTTTATGGCTGAGGACACACACCGAGCTACCCATTCCCCCATTCCCTGTCCACCTACAGACAGAGCTGCCCATTCTCCCATTCCCTGTCCACCTACAGACAGAGCTGTCCATTTCCCCCATTCCCTGTCCACCTACAGACAGAGCTGTCCATTTCCCCCATTCCCTGTCCACCTACAGACAGAGCTGCCCTTTCCCCCATTCTCTGTCCACCTACACACACAGAGCTCCCCATTCCCTGTCCACCTACACACACAGAGCTCCCCATTCCCTGTCCGCCTACACACAGAGCTGCCCATTCCCTGTCCACCTACACACACAGAGCTGTTATTCCCCCATTCCCTGTCTACCTACACACACAGAGCTGTTATTCCCCCATTCCCTGTCCGCCTACACACAGAGCTGCCCATTCCCTGTCCACCTACACACACAGAGCTCCCCATTCCCTGTCTACCTACACACACAGAGCTGTTATTCCCCCATTCCCTGTCCACCTACACACACAGAGCTGCCCATTTCCTGTCCACCTACACACACAGGGCTCCCCATTCCCTGTCCACCTACATACAGAGCTGCCCTTTCCCCCATTCCCTGTCCACCTACACACACAGAGCTGCCCATTCCCCCATTACCTGTCCACCTACACACACAGAGCTCCCCATTCCCTGTTCACCTACACACAGAGCTGCCCATTCCCCCATTCCCTGTCTACCTACACACACAGAGCTGCCCATTCCCTGTCCACCTACACACAGAGCTGCCCATTCCCCCATTCCCTGTCTACCTACACACACAGAGCTGCCCATTCCCTGTCCACCTACACACAGAGCTGCCCATTCCCTGTCCACCTACACACACAGAGCTGCCCATTCCCTGTCCACCTACACACACAGAGCTCTTATTCCCCCATTCCCTGTCCACCTACACACAGAGCTGCCCAGTCCCCCATTCCCTGTCCACCTACACACACAGAGCTGCCCATTCCCTGTCCACCTACACACACAGAGCTGCCCATTCCCTGTCCACCTACACACAGAGCTGCCCATTCCCTGTCCACCTACACACACAGAGCTGCCCATTCCCTGTCCACCTACACACACAGAGCTGCCCATTTCCTGTCCACCTACACACACAGAGCTGCCTATTCCCTGTCCACCTACACACACATATTCTCCCCATTCCCTGTCCACCTACACACACAGAGCTCCCCTTTCCCTGTCCACCTACACACACAGAGCTCTTATTCCCCCATTCCCTGTCCACCTACACACAGAGCTGCCCATTCCCCCATTCCCTGTCCACCTACACACACAGAGCTCCCCTTTCCCTGTCCACCTACACACACATAGCTGCCCATTCCCTGTCCACCTACACACAGAGCTGCCCATTCCCTGTCCACCTACACACACAGAGCTGCCCATTCCCTGTCCACCTACACACACAGAGCTGCCCATTTCCTGTCCACCTACACACACAGAGCTGCCTATTCCCTGTCCACCTACACACACATATTCTCCCCATTCCCTGTCCACCTACACACACAGAGCTCCCGTTTCCCTGTCCACCTACACACACACTCCTCTCATTTGTCTCTCCTCACTCAGTTGCCCCTCTTTTCAACCTCTGTTTTCCCCTCCACCAGATTGGAGAGAGGCTAGCTGAGCTAATGTGTCTGACTACAGTACTGTATGATGACTGGGCAGGGAGAGGGAGAGAGGCTAGCTGAGCTAATGTGTCTGACTACAGTACTGTATGATGACTGGGCAGGGAGAGGGAGAGAGGCTAGCTGAGCTAATGTGTCTGACTACAGTACTGTATGATGACTGGGCAGGGAGAGGGAGAGAGGCTAGCTGAGCTAATGTGTCTGACTACAGCACTGTATGATGACTGGGCAGGGAGAGGGAAGAGGCTAGCTGAGCTAATGTGTCTGACTACAGTACTGTATGATGACTGGGCAGGGAGAGGGAGAGAGGCTAGCTGAGCTAATGTGTCTGACTACAGTACTGTATGATGACTGGGCAGGGAGAGGAGAGAGGCTAGCTGAGCTAATGTGTCTGACTACAGTACTGTATGATGACTGGGCAGGGAGAGGGAGAGAGGCTAGCTGAGCTAATGTGTCTGACTACAGTACTGTATGATGACTGGGCAGGAAGAGGGAGAGAGGCTAGCTGAGCTAATTTGTTTGACTACAGTACTGTATGATGACTGGGCAGGGAGAGGGAGAGAGGCTAGCTGAGCTAATGTGTCTGACTACAGTACTGTATGATGACTGGGCAGGGAGAGGGAGAGAGGCTAGCTGAGCTAATGTGTCTGACTACAGTACTGTATGATGACTGGGCAGGGAGAGGGAGAGAGGCTAGCTGAGCTAATGTGTCTGACTACAGCACTGTATGATGACTGGGCAGGGAGAGGGAGAGAGGCTAGCTGAGCTAATGTGTCTGACTACAGTACTGTATGATGACTGGGCAGGGAGAGGGAGAGAGGCTAGCTGAGCTAATGTGTCTGACTACAGTACTGTATGATGACTGGGCAGGGAGAGGGAGAGAGGCTAGCTGAGCTAATGTGTCTGACTACAGTACTGTATGATGACTGGGCAGGGAGAGGGAGAGAGGCTAGCTGAGCTAATGTGTCTGACTACAGCACTGTATGATGACTGGGCAGGGAGAGGGAGAGAGGCTAGCTGAGCTAATGTGTCTGACTACAGTACTGTATGATGACTGGGCAGGGAGAGGGAGAGAGGCTAGCTGAGCTAATGTGTCTGACTACAGCACTGTATGATGACTGGGCAGGGAGAGGGAGAGAGGCTAGCTGAGCTAATGTGTCTGACTACAGTACTGTATGATGACTGGGCAGGGAGAGGGAGAGAGGCTAGCTGAGCTAATGTGTCTGACTACAGCACTGTATGATGACTGGGCAGGGAGAGGGAGAGAGGGCCAGAGAATAGAGCGTGTGAGAGTAAAATATGAAAGAGGGAAAACAAATTGAGTAATGGAGAGAGAGAAAATGAGGAACAAGAGAGCCTGTGAGAATAAGCAAGACAGAGAGAACAAAGGGAAACCGTATTAGAGGCAGAGGAAGAGTGAAGCATGAGAGACACAGAGGGAGCATGTAGCGTGTTACCAGCTGTGTGGGTACTGGGTGCCAGCTGTGTTGGCTCAGCCAGTCATCACTGGAGCTCCGGCTCACAGGGTGCCTGCCTGCCTGCCGACTGGCAGTCGCTCCCCAGCTGTGTCCACAGCAACCGAGCGCCGCAGAGAAATCCAAAAAGCCCCCAGAGCGGAACAAACAGGGTTCACAGTCCAGCACTTCTGCTGCTGCCGAGCAGCCAACCTCACCGCCACCGCCTTGCCCCGTTACATGATCCCTCCTTTACTTTCCCTGGGTTTGTGGGCCGGAAAATCTGTTTATGTGCGCACGCATAACATTTGTCAGAGGGGACAGGGAGGAGAGGGGGGAGGCATTCAAATCCAATTATGGGGAATGCTCTTTGCATGAGTTACTGTTTAAGAAATTGATCCCACTCCAGATCTCTCTGCTTGTCAAAAGAACCCTGGAAAAAAATATATTTTATATAACTTCACTGTTCACAGCACCTAGCAAGATCACCTGTCTTTGTCAGTCTTTCAGAAACTACAGTATTTTGGCAACATGGTATCATGTGAACACTCTTTTGGGGAGTTTTCAAACAATTTTCACACAAGCTGAAACAAATGTCTGAAGGGTTCTGCATCACAAATAAAATGTTGTTTGTTACATGCACTGAATACAACAGGTACAATACAACCTTACCATGAAATGCTTACTTACAAGCCCTTAACCAACAACGCTGTTCAAGAAAAATATTTAATAAATATTTACTAAATAAACTAAAGTTAAACAAATCAGATCAATCAAAAAGTAACAAAATAAATGTACAACAATAACAAGGCTATATACAGGGGGTACCGGTACCGGGGGGGGATCTTGTGGCTTGGGGGTAGAAGCTGTTAAGGAGCCTTTTGGTCCTAGACTAGACGCTCCGGTACCGCTTGCCATGCGTAGCAGAGAAAACAATGTATGACTTGGGTGACTGGAGTCTTTGACAATTATTTGAGCCTTCGTCTGACACGGCCTAGCAGAGGTGTGGACTTCAGTCACATAACTTGGACTCGAGTCAGACTCCGGCTCGACTTTGACTTAAACACCAATGACTCTTGACTTAACTTGGACTTGAGCCTTTTGACCCGAACTGACTTGATACCCTCCCCAAACCCAAATATGAAAAACGATGCTTTTAAAAAATTGTTTAGTGTATCAACTCTTCATTTAATGGATTACAGTTTGAATCGGACATCAGCCGATCAAATTATGTCAGTGGAGAAAAAGTTGTGTGTGGAAGTGCGGAGGAATGTCGGCGAGTGAATTCAGATGGAGCCCTTGGAAAGATGATACCCAAAATGATTATTTTCGGATATCAAGACTACACTGTAGTCAACAAAAAACAGATTGCAACTTGCAAAACATGCGGGAAGAAAATTACAGCAACAACTTCCAACTTTGTTTGACATTTGTAGCTGCACAAAGAACGGTAAGTTGTGGCTAATAATATACAGCTATATATCATTTTGCTAGTGTAGCACGTAGGCTAACATAACGTTAAATCAATGAGCCTCCACACAGTCAGTCAGTGCGGGAACGTGATCATTGCACCCAAGATTGAGCTACAACTGGCTAGGAAGTTGGTAGCCTAATCCTGCCTGATGTTCCTACTGTTCCTAAAACCACTGACATATGTTAGCCTACTGTAACCACACACAGAGATGGTGTGTGTGTGTGTGTGTGTGTGTGTGTGTGTGTGTGTGTGTGTGTGTGTGTGTGTGTGTGTGTGTGTGTGTGTGTGTGTGTGTGTGTGTGTGTGTGTGTGTGTGTGTGTGCGTGTTTGTGTGTGTTAAGGTTGGGCGATTGTGTACAAGTCTACATTGACCGATTGCGCCCCATAGCGATCCTCAATATTTGATCGATATGGGGGGGTTGCGGCTGCGGTGCTACTGCTGCTGCCCAATTAACCACAACAGTCTCCAATCTCACAGTTCATGGAGACACATGTAGGGCAGTAGAGCATGAATCATCCACAGCAGAAAGCTATCAACAATGCAATACTGTCTGACCTGGTTATCGATTGCAACTTGCCTCTGTCTATTGTGGAAAACAAGAGTTTTGGTCACATTCTCTCAGTGGTTGACAGTAAGTACAGCCCAGTGTGTCGCAAGAACATTGACATCAAAAGTAGAGAACCTCGCTACAGAGAGAAGTTCAAAACTGAAAACTCAGTTGAGCAACACAGACCATGTTTCAGTCACAGTGTACATTTGGTCCGACCGAAAGATGATTCCTTGGTGTCACTGTACACTGTATGGAGAAATATGGAGACAGGATACAGCTCAAGTCCAATCTCTTTTCCTGTGACCGTTTCAAAGGCCCACACATGGCCTTAAGAATCTGTGAGCAATTTGAGGCCATATGTGACAAGTACAGCATTAAAGATAAATTGGACTATATCATAGTGACAATGCTGCCAACAATATCCACGGTGTGCTTCCCCATTGAACAAGAAGATGAACTACATGACGAAGATCACCTTGATGACCCAGAGCTCTGGAATGACCTAACCCTGGAAGACCAGCAAACAGTGGATTCTGCTATTGCAAAAAAATAGCGCTTGCAGTGTTTTGCCAATACTCTCCAGCTGGTGGTGGGAGATGGCTTGAAAGAAACAAAAGTGATGACTCATTCTCTTTCAAAGTTATCAAAAATCAGCTCCCTGCTGCATACAAGCACAACATTCAAAAATGTGTTTGAGGCTGAATTCAGGGAAAGAGGCATCCCTGCTGCTGTCAACAGCAGATGGAACTCAACACTGAGACAGGTGTAGGCACCAATGTGACCATCTAAAGCACTGTCATGTTCTAGAAAAGGCTGGACACAAGGAGTTGTTGTTCACAGTACGGGAGTGGAATAAGTTGAAGGAGTTGGTGGACATCCTAAAGCCATTTGGAGAAAACAGATCTGCAACAGATATGACACATGGGGAGAAGATGGTCACAGTCAGTTCTGTTGTTCCCTCAGTCCTGTCCTTGAATCACCAGCTGGAGCAGCAGAAGCCTCAAGTCTATTTCCTGAGGGGCCTGGTCAGAAGTCACCAGGCATCCCTGAACAAAATATTTATTGGAATCTTCAATGTGAAAAATGGCCAGGACACAAGATGGAATCATTGCCCACTTTTCAGATCCAGTCTACCTCAAAGCAGCTGCCTTGGATCCGGCTTTTTCTCTGATGTGGGTGGAGTACCATGTGCTGGTCAAGGAGGAGGTGGCACAAAGAGTGAAAGGTAAATATTATTGAGTTTAAAGTAACTTATTCTCATAATTTAATCCAATTGACTGCAACAATAACACTTTTTCAGTGCATCACCAATACTCTAATAACGGCTTTTTTGTTTCTGCTTTTACATGTTTGGCCAGAACTGATTCTTCAAGGTGCTACAGGGACTGAGCAAGCTTGTTCTCTTGTTGATGAGGAAGAGCGAGAGGACCATAGTCTTGGACAAGAAGAAGGGCTGTTTGCAGCATACTGTAAGAGGCAGAAGAAAGCTGTTGGAGACACTCCAGAACTACAGCTAAGTCACTACCTTGACATATGAGAAGGACAGAATGCCCTCTTGTTCTGGGCAATGAACATGAAGGCTCTTCCTTCACTGTCCCGAGTGGCCATCGGGGTCTTGGCAGTGCGTCCAGTGCTCCAGTGGAGCCTGTCTTCAGCCATGGTAGCATCATACTGCGGCCTCATCGTGCACAAATGACTCTTATCGAATTTGGTCTTTTGCAAATGCAATGCATCATAGGGCCCTGAGATAAGAGAAAAAAATGTAACTGTTTGTGTTCAAATTGTAGGCTTACTTGAAGTTCAGTAGCAGTTGTTTTTATGTACCTTTAAATAAATGATTGTAACTTCATGGCAGGATTGTTTTAAGTGTCTAGAGTATATCTGGACAGGGAGAGAGAGAGCACTACAATATTTTGTTTTTGTTGTCATATTGATGTGTCTTTCTCATGGCTACCCATGTATTTCCATGGAAATATAAAGTTTATTTGGAAAGTAATAAATATATATATTCTTTTTTTAAAGCATTCATGATTTCCGTAAATGTAACATACTAACTCCACTGTAACCACTGTGGTTCTCTGGACTTGATGAAGGGGGGTGGGGTGGATGGCTGAGAGCAGAGAGAGCTGAGGCAGGCAGAGAGAGCTGAGGCAGGCAGAGATGGAGGCCGAGAGAGCAGTGAAGGAGAGAAAGCGTCCAGGCCTCCTAGTGTTCCAGTCTCAGGTCAGGGAGCAGGTATCTGTAGCTGTGTGAGAGACTAGGGATTAGAGAGCAGGGAGCTTGTTGTTCACAGCAGCATAAGATGACTGATCAGCAGTCAGATACAAAGGGAGCTAAAATAGACCCCCCCCCTTACTTTTGCTGGGACGCAGTTTCCACTATGGCCATACTGCAATGTCAAAATGTCTTCTATTTTCAACTCTCCTCTTCTTTCTTATTTCCTCTGTTTACATACCCTTTGATATCACAATATAATTGAGACAGTAATAAAAATGATCTTGTAAAATAAAAACAGTTGCAGTTCTATTTGTAGGTTATTTATATTTTTATGTCGCTGAATCATTGGCAATTCAACAAGACTACCCTATTTCAAATTCACCATCTCCCCTAGGCTAGCAAAGCACAGGCAGTTAAAAAAGGAACATTGGAATTAAAGGTTTATTTGAAGCGTTATACTTCCCTCAGACAGTGGGAAATGGCAAGGCCTTTCTTTCTCTGATACACTTTCATGGTTTCATTACAACAAGCAGAGAACAGCAGCCACATGATGCTGGAGCAGGTTTCTGCCCGCTTGATAAAGATGTCCTGGGGCCTTCACTGTGGCTCCCTTTCTGCTTGCACCTTTTGTTATACCATTCCCTCCTCCCAAGAATATGCACAATGTCAGTTGTGACTTGAATATAGAGTTGAATCCCTTTTCTTGTGAGAGGGACTTGTGATTGTATCAGTAGACTAGCTCCATGGGGGATTGGGTGGAAAACGTACAGCACTTTGGTTGATATGATGACGAAGAGATTATTTCCACCTCTTATTCATTGGGTCTTTTCAGTTTCAGCTTTGCTCTCTTTGGTTATTTCTCACGCTCATGGAAACCAAACCATTTCGTTTTCTCTATGAACCTTAATAGATAAAACCATTTCGTTTTCTTTATGAACCTTAATAGACTAAACCAGGTATTCCCAAACTGGGGTACACGCACCACCAGTTTTTTCAAACAGTCCATTTATATTTTTCAACGAGGCTATACATTTGGGTGAGGTTTTTCTCTCGCCTGAGTAGCCTCGTTTCACTGCCAAAAATAAAATTAAACAATCTAGTGTTCAGCGAAATAACAACACAATGTCCAATACAGGTAGCCTAGTCAAATCATTCACATCCAATCACATTACCCATTACTCTCTTGTGGGAATTCCACTAACATGCAACCAAACGTAGCTACTGCTCATGTTGATATCTGTACTGATGGCACAGAATCCATGACAGGAGACATAGTGGACTGGTAACGCTTGTGCAAGCAGTTGCTCCCGTCGCCACTTGGGTACACTGCGGCATCCACTGACCTGAAAGATGTTTTGGCCACTACAGGGGAAATGGTTAACTTTGTCAAAGCAAGGCCCCTGAACTCTCGTGTATTTTCTGCATTATGCAATGATATGGGCAGCGACCATGTAACGCTTTTACAACATACAGAAGTGCGCTGGTTATCAAGGGGCAAAGTATTGACACGTTTAAAAAAAAGGTTTCTCTACTGACCATAATTTTCACTTGTCTGACCACTTGCATGATGACGAGTTCCTCACACGACTGGCCTATCTGGGTGACGCTTTTTCTCTCCTGAATGATCTGAATCTAGGAGTGTACAGGGAGTATGATTAAGAAGTTGGAGCTTGTCTCTGTCTGCATTAACAAGGACAACACTTAGGTCTTTCATTGTATGATTTTTTGTGTGCAAACTCAAGCTTTACGGAGAATGTCAAATGTGATATAGCGAAGCACTTGAGTGAGTTGGGTGCGCAATTACGCAGGTACTTTCCCTGAATGGATGACACAAACAACTGGATTCGTTATCCCTTTCATGCCCTGCCTCCAGTCCACTTACCGATATCTGAACAAAAGAGCCTCATCGAAATTGCAACAAGCGGTTCTGTGAAATTTGAATTTAATCAGAAGCCACTTACAGATTTCTGAACAGAGTATTCTGCCTTGGCAAATTGTGAACCTATGTGAGAGTGGATTCACGGCCCTCACTAGCATGAAAACTAAATACAGGCACAGACTGTGTATGGAAAATGATTTAAGAATGAGACTCTCCAATACAACCCAACATTGTAGCGTTATGTGCATCCTTGCAAGCACATCCTTCTCATTAACCTGTGGTGTTATTCACAATTTTCGATGAACAAATAAGATTTTATATGTAAGATGGTTAAATACGAGCACAATTATTCATTATTATTTATTATGTTATTATTTGTGCCCTGGTCCTATAAGAGCTCTTTGTCACTTCCCACAAGCCGGATGTGACATAAAACTCATTCTTATGTTAAATAAATGTATTGTATAGTGCATGTGTGGCAGGTTTACAATGATGGTAAAAAACAACATTTGAGAGTGCGCTGACCCTGGTGCTAGAGGGGGTACGCAGCTGGAGGTTGAATGTTTGAAGGGTTACAGGAATATAAAACATTTGGGAACCACTGCACTAAACCATTTAGTTTTCTGTATGAACTTTAAAAGACTAAATCATTTAGTTCTCTATGAACCATAATAGACTAAACCATTTGAACCCAAACTTTGAATTTTATGTTTGTCAGTGTAGGCTTTGATGTTGGCTTCCTTCTACCTCCACTAATTCCAGCCTCATCATTCTAACATGTTGTCTACCTCCACTACCTTCAGCCTCATCCTTCTAACATGTTGTCAACCTCCACTACCTCCAGCCTCATCCTTCTAACATGTTGTCAACCTCCATTACCTCCACCCTCATCCTTCTAACATGTTGTCAACCTCCACTACCTCCAGCCTAATCCTTCTAACATGTTGTCTACCTCCACTAAGTCCACTACCTTCAGCCTCATCCTTCTAACATGTTGTCAACCTCCACTACCTCCAGCATCCTCCTTCTAACATGTTGTCAACATCCACTACCTCCAGCCTCATCCTTCTAACATGTTGTCAACCTCCACTACCTCCAGCCTCATCCTTCTAACATGTTGTCTACCTCCACTACGTCCACTACCTTCAGCCTCATCCTTCTAACATGTTGTCTACCTCCACTACATCCACTACCTTCAGCCTCATCCTTCTAACATGTTGTCGACCTCCACTACCTTCAGCCTCATCCTTCTAACATGTTGTCAACCTCCACTACCTCCAGCCTCATCCTTCTAACATGTTGTCAACCTCCATTGCCTCCACCCTCATCCTTCTAACATGTTGTCAACCTCCACTACCTCCAGCCTCATCCTTCTAACATGTTGTCAACCTCCACTACCTCCAGCCTAATCCTTCTAACATGTTGTCTACCTCCACTAAGTCCACTACCTTCAGCCTCATCCTTCTAACATGTTGTCAACCTCCACTACCTCCAGGCTCATCCTTCTATCATGTTGTCTAGCTCCACTACGTCCACTACCTTCAGCCTTATCCTTCTAACATGTTGTCAACCTCCACTACCTCCAGCCTCATCCTTCTAACATGTTGTCAACCTCCACTACCTCCAGCATCCTCCTTCTAACATGTTGTCAACATCCACTACCTTCACCCTCATCCTTCTAACATGTGGTCAACCTCCACTACCTCCAGCCTTATCCTTCTAACATGTTGTCAACCTCCACTACCTTCACCCTCATCCTTCTAACATGTTGTCAACCTCCACTACCTCCAGCCTCATCCTTCTAACATGTTGTCTACCTCCACTACGTCCACTACCTTCAACCTCATCCTTCTAACATGTTGTCTACCTCCACTACGTCCACTACCTTCAGCCTCATCCTTCTAACATGTTGTCGACCTCCACTACCTTCAGCCTCATCCTTCTAACATGTTGTCAACCTCCACTACCTCCAGCCTCATCCTTCTAACATGTTGTCAACCTCCACTACCTCCAGCCTTATCCTTCTAACATGTTGTCAACCTCCACTACCTCCAGCCTTATCCTTCTAACATGTTGTCAACCTCCACTACCTCCAGCCTCATCCTTCTAACATATTGTCAACCTCCACTACCTCCACTACTTACACCACCTCCAGCCTCATCCTTCTAACATGTTGTCTGCCTCCACTACCTCTAGCCTCATGTAGGTTATCAACCCCTTTCTCTGTGTCTCTGTCCCCATGCAGACTTTGACTTCAGCGTGCCTGGCTCCATGAAGCTCTACAACCTCATCTCCTAGCTGAAGAAGTTGATCAAGATCCTGGAGGCCAAGACCAAGCAGCTGCCCAAGTTCTTCCTGATCGAGGAGAAGTGTCGCTTCCTTAGCAACTTCTCCGCCCAGACCGCTGAGGTGGAGATCCCTAGGGAATTCCTCATGCCCAAGCCCACACACTACTACATCACGGTCGCCCAGTACTGATACAGTATAGACACACAAACAAACACACAACAAGTCTTGTTATGCACTCATTACCTCCCAGGTAGTAACAGTGTATGAATGTTTCCTCTAGGTTCATGCCCAGAGTGGAGATTGTTCAAAAACACAACTCAGCAACACTGCGTCTCTATATCAGAGGTCTCAACTGGAACATCTATGACTGACTGATTTTCGCAGGGAGGAGAGGATCCTACAGCTACTGAGGCTGCTCAACCCTTGTCTAGAGAAGAGGAAGGAGACCACCAAGAGACACCTCTTCTTCACTTCTATGACACACACTGGTCTAGATCTCTTTCTCTGTCTCTCTCTAGCCCTCCTCACTCTCCTATGTCTAGTCTCTATAGTTCAGCAAGAGACACCTCTTCCTCAGTGGGACAGCACACTGGGCTACTGCTTTACATCTATCTGAAAATGTCCCCTTGTCCCCTACCCTCGGTCTCCGACTCTCCTCTTCCATATCTCTCTCCATCTGTGTCTGGGCTATCTGTTTTCCTCTTGTCAAGTCAGTCCCTTCACAGGCAGTTTAAAATGTCCTCTCCCTTTATATCTGTGGCTCTCAACCCAGGACTGCATTTCTCAAGGAGAGTGTAGAAATGTCAAGAGTAGCTCAGAGTAAAATGTTTTTCCATGGGCATGTCAATGCATTCGAAGGCATGCAATGGATGTTTAAATCCTAGGTCTTTAACTGAGCTGTATATATGTTTTCTTTAAAGAGAAACAGGGCAAAAAAAGAAAAGAGAGGAAAGAGGGAAATTAAATTTAAGTGAATTGTGACGACTTGTGTCAGGGCAGAGAATCAGTCAGTCAGTGAGTAAATAAAATATGATGCAAGTTTATTACCACAGGAGGCTGGTTGAGAGATGAAATCTAACTTGTCTTTCTATGATGGACTCATCAGTGTTGTGGTGAACCACTTCCAGGGCAGAGGTCACGGGGAGCTACAATGTTCTGGTCTGACAACATAAAGAAGTGCATTTCCATTTAGCATTAAGAGGCCTTATGTCTTTCCTTTCATCTGCTCTGATCTAAAGAGATGGGGTATAGATTAGAAAGATGGGGTACAGATTAGATAGATGGGCTATAGATTAGATAGATGGGGTATAGAATAGATAGATGGGGTATAGATTAGAAAAATGGGGTACAGATTAGAAAGATGGGGTATAGATTAGAAAGATGGTGTACAGATTAGATAGATGGGCTATATATTAGATAGATGGGGTATAGATTAGATAGATGGTGTATAGATTTAATAGAGATGGGGTATAGATTAGATAGATGAGGTATTGATTAGATATATGGAGTATAGACGACATGTATAGATCACATAGATGGGATATAGATTAGATAGATGGGGTATAGATTACATATATGGGGTATAGATTAGATAGATGGGGTATAGATTAGAAAGATGGGGTATAGATTAGAAAGATGGGGTACAGATTAGATAGATGGACTATATATTAGATAGATGGGGTATTGATTAGATATATGGAGTATAGACAACATAGTGGGATATAGATTAGATAGATGGGGTATAGATTACATATATGGGGTATAGATTAGATATATGGAATATAGATTAGATAGATGGGGTATAGATTAGATAGATGGGGTATTGATTCGATATATGGAGTATAGACTACATAGTGTGATATAGATTAGATAGATGGGATATAGATTAAATATATGGGGTATAGATTAGACAGATGGAATATAGATTAGATATAGATGGGGTATAGATTAGATAGATGGGGTATAGATTAGATATATGGGATAAAGATTAGATAGCATTTATGTTAGATAGATGGGATATAGATTCAATACATGGGGTATAGATTCGATAGGTATGGGATATAGATTAGATAGATGGGGTATTTTTTATTCGTTTATTTTATTTAACCTTCATTTAACTAGGCAAGTCAGTTAATTAAGAACAAATTCTTATTTACAATGACGGTCTCCCAAAAGGCAAAAGGCCTCTTGCGGGGATGGGGGCTGGGATAAAAAATAATAAAAAATACAATATAAATATAGGACAAAACACACATCACAACAAGAGAGACAACACAACACTACATACAGAGATACCTAAGACAACAACATAGCAAGGCATCAACACATGACAACACAGCATGGTAGCAACACAACATAACAACATGGTAGAAACACAACATGGTAGCAGCACAAAACATGGTACAAACATTATTGGGCACAATCAACAGCACAAACGTCAAGAAGGTAGAGACAACAGTACATCACACAAAGCAGCCACAACTGTCAGTAAGAGTGTCCATGATTGAGTCATTGAATGAAGAGATTCAGATAAAACTGTACAGTTTGAGTGTTTGTTGCAGCTCGTTCCAGTCGCTAGCTGCAGCAAACTGAAGAGAAGCGACCCAGGGATGTGTGTGCTTTGGGGACCATTAACAGAATGTGAATAGCAGAGTGGGTGTTGTATGTGGAGGATGAGGGCTGCAGTAAATATCTCAGATAAGGGAGAGTGAGGCCTAAGAGGGTTTTATAAATAAGCATCAACCAGTGGGTCTTGCGATGGGTATACAGAGATGACCAGTTTACAGAGGAGTATAAAGTGCAGTGCTGTGTCCTATAAGGAGCATTGGTGGCAAATCTGATGGCCGAATGGTAAAGAACATATAGCCGTTCGAGAGCACGCTTACTTGCCGATCTATAAATGACCACCCTACCCATTATCTAGCATGGGTAGGATGGTCATCTGAATCAGGGTTAGTTTGGCAGCTGGGGTGAAAAAGGAAGGATTACAATAGAGGAAACCAAGTCTCGATGTAACTTTAGCCTGCAGCTTTGATATGTGCTGAGAGAAGGACAGTGTACCGTCTGGCCATACTCCCAAGTACTTGTGTGAGGTGACTACCTCAAGCTCTAAACCCTCAGAGGTAGTAATCAAACCTGTGGTGAGAGGAGCATTATTCTTACCAAATCACATTACCTTTGTTTTCGGAGGTGTTCAGAACAAGGTTAGGGTAGAGAACGCTTGTTGGACACTAATAAATCTTTGTTGTAGAGCATTTAACACAATATCTGGGGAAGGGCCAGCTGAGTATAAGACGGTATCATTTGCATATAAATGGGTGAGACAACTTCCTACTGCCTGAGCTATGTTGATGATGTAAATTGAGAAGAGCATGGGGCCTAGGATCGAGCCTTGGGGTACTCCCCCAGCAATGGCTGAGACAGCAGATTTTCTGACTTTATACACTGCACTCTTTAAAAGAGAGGTAGTTAGCAAACCAGGCCAAGGACCCCTCAGAGACACCAATACTTCTTAGCCAGCCCACAGGAATGGAATGGTCTACCATAGCAAAAGCTTCGGCCAAGTCAATAAACATAGCAGCACAATATTGCTTAGAATCAAGGGCAATGGTGACATCATTGGGGACCTTTAAGGTTGCAGTGACACATCCATAACCTGAGCAGAAACCAGATTGCATACCAGAGAGAATGCTCTAAACATCAAAAAAGTCAGTCAGGTGATTGTTGAAAGTTTTTCCAACACTTTTGATAAACTGGGCAAAATAGAAATAGGCCTATAACAGTTAGGATCAGTTTGATCTCCCCCTTTAAATAAAGGATGAACTGTGGCTGCCTTCCAAGCAATGGAAACCTCCCCAGAAAGGAGAGACAGGCTTGGCGAAGATAGGGGCAACAACCTTAAAGAATACCCAGATGTCTGACCCAGATGTTTTTTGGGGTCACATTTAAGGAGCTCCTTTAGCACCTCGGACTCAGTGACTGCCTGCAGGGAGAAACTTTGTAGCGGGACAGGGGAAAAAGAGTGAGAAGCATCGGGGGTAACCAACGGACATTGTAACAATAATCGACAATCGATAAGACCATGGAAACCAAGGGGCACATCTATACGAATACTAATCAGTGGGAATAGGGGACAGGTGTGCGTGATGAAAGTTTGGGAGGGATCCGTGACATTCTTGGGGTTAGACCCACAGAGAGAGAATTGCTCCTTAAAGTAACTAACTTTGGCCTTCTGGATAGCCTGAATGCACATATTTCTCATTTGCCTGAATGAGAGCCAGTCAGCCTGAGTATGCGTGTCCCAAGCCTTTCGCCAAATGCAATTCTTGAGGTGGAGTAACTCTGCAAGATCACGGTCGAACCAGTGGCTGAACCTGTTTTTAATTCTCACTTTCTTTATGGGGCGTGTTCGTTAACAATACCACTGAAATATATATATATAAAAAAGAAGGTCCAAGTGTCTTCGACAGAGGGGATCAAGCTGGTTCTATACAGATGTCAGTTCATGAAGGAAGCTCATGAAAGTTTTTTAGCAAGCATTTATGACAAATCAGGACAGGTTGTTTCACAAAGCAGCCATTACGAACACAGACTGTAAAACAGTGATCACGAAGGTCATTACTGAAAACACCAGACTGATACCTATCAGGATTAATTGTGAGGATAACATTGAGGAGAGTATGTGTTTAGAGTCATACCTTGTGGGATTGGTGATAATCTGAGAACGTTTTAGGGAGTCCCATTGCATTAGGACTTGGTCAGGTGGTTTAAGCATGTCCCAGTTTAGGTTACCTAGGAAAAATTCAGACTCAGTGTCAGATACCAGGAGAGAGCTTAGGGCAGGTAGGGTACAGGCCGATGCTGATGGAGTACGATAACACCCAGCAACAGTCAACAAAGTGCTATTTGAAAGTTTAATGTTTAAAACCAGCAAATCAAATTGTTTGGGGACAGACTTGGTGGAGACAACCAAGCACTGAAGGTGATCCTTGGTAAAGATTGCCAATCCACCACCTTTGGAAGATCTGTCTTGCCGAAAAAGGTTTAACCAGAAAGGTTATCATCAGTATTCAAAACACTCTTCCTTAACCACGTCTCAGTAATGGACAACACATCTGGATTGGAGCTGTGAACCCACACTTTCAATGTATCCATTTTAGCCAATAAGCTTCTAATGTTAACATGCAGAAAACCCAGGCTTTTACGAGAGCAGAAATCAGTGAAGCAGATATCAGAGCACAAGTCAGAATTGGGGCTAGCAATTGTAGATGGGCCAGGGTGTACATGCACATTTCCAGATATCATCAACAGTAATACAATCAAGGCACGGCATAGTACAGGGAGAGCTCTGCAGTGCTGATTTATGACATCTGAATGTGCATCATGTTGTATAGCAATTTCATCTGGTAACATGAATACATAGATGGGATATAGATTAGATAGATGGGGTATAGATTTTATAGATTGTGGTATAGATTAGTTAGATGGAATATAGAATAGATAGGATATGGAATAGATTAGAAATATGGGATACAGATTAAATTAATGAGATATAGATTAGATAGATGGGGCTACAGATTATATAGATTGAATATAGATTACATAGATGGGGTATAGATTTGAAAGATGGGATACAGATTAAATGAATGGGATATAGATTAGATAGATGGGATATAGATTAGATAGATGGGGTATAGATTAGATAGGATATAGATTAGATAGCTGGGATATAGATTAGATAGGATAGATTAGATAGATGGGGTACAGATTAGATAGATGGGGTATAGATTAGATAGAGATGGGATATAGATTAGATAGAAATGGGATATAGAATAGATAGACTTGGCATATAGGTTAAATAGAAATGCTATATAGGTTAAATGGAAATGCTATATAGGTTAAATAGAAATGGGATATAGATTACATAGAGATGGGATATAGGTTAAATAAAGATGGGATATAGGTTAGATAGAGATGGGATATAGGTTAGATAGAGATGGGATATAGGTTAGATAAAGATGGGATATAGGTTAGATAGAGATGGGATATAGGTTAGATAGAGATAGGATATAGGTTAGATAAAGATGGGATATAGGTTAGATAGAGATGGGATATAGGTTAGATAAAGATGGGATATGGATTAGATAGAGATGGGATATAGGTTAGATAAAGATGGGATATAGGTTAGATAGTGATGGGATATAGGTTAAATAAAGATGGGATATAGGTTAGATAGAGATGGGATATAGGTTAGATAGAGATGGGATATAGGTTAGATAAAGATGGGATATAGGTTAGATAGAGATGGGATATAGGTTAGATAGAGATAGGATATAGGTTAGATAAAGATGGGATCTAGGTTAGATAGAGATAGGATATAGGTTAGATAGAGATGGGATATAGGTTAGATAGTGAAGGGATATAGGTTAAATAAAGATGGGATATAGGTTAGATAGAGATGGGATATAGGTTAGATAGAGATGGGATATAGGTTAGATAAAGATGGGATATAGGTTAGATAGAGATGGGATATAGGTTAGATAGAGATAGGATATAGGTTAGATAAAGATGGGATATAGGTTAGATAGAGATGGGATATAGGTTAGATAGAGATGGGATATAGGTTAGATAAAGATGGGGTATAGGTTAGATAGAGATGGGATATAGGTTAGATAGAGATGGGATATAGGTTAGATAGAGATGGGATATAGGTTAGATAAAGATGGGATATAGGTTTGATAGAGATGGGATATAGGTTAGATAGATGGGATATTGTAAGGTGTGCGTAACTGGTGGCAGAGAAGTCAGACACAGGAGAGCAGTACTGGGTAATCACCGAAGCAGTTTAATATACAAAACCGGCATCCAGAATAACAACGTATGGGTACAAAACCCGTCGCGCACCAGACAACAACGTGCACAAGCACTTACAACAAACAATTCTGCACAAAGACATGGGGGGAACAGAGGGTTAAATACACAACACCTAATGAGGGAATGAAAACTAGGTGTGTGGGAATCAACTCTACTGTTACATCATGGCCGACAGGAGCACTAAACCTCTTGTACTGTATTGAGAAATCTGAAGTTAGGCTTGATAGGTAGACCTGTTGGATATGATAGTTAACCTTATTGATATGTCTCTAAAAATGAAGGTGTAGCTGTTCTATTGGGGTGTCTTACTGCTGTAGCTCTAGCTCCCTCTCCCTCTCCCTCGAGTCCACCAAGGTTAGGTTGTATACAGTGTATTGAGGTGTGTAATCAGTTTACCATGTTATTCAATTGTGCTTAATCTCCCTCCAGCCCTCCCTACCCCCATCTCCCTCCCTCCCTCCAGTCCCCAGGGTGGTAGCTGTCTGCTCAGATGCTTCTGGTAGAGGACATCTCATCCTCTCTGTCTCTAGTTGAGATCTATAAGCCACGCTTGTCCAAGAAGGGCATCAAGCAAGATAACTCCATCTCACGCTACTACGATCGTCTGGCTACTGTACAGGCCAGGGGCACACAGGCCAGCCACCAGGTACTGGAACATACGCATGGACACACACACACACACACACACACACACACACACACACACACACACACACACACACACACACACACACACACACACACACACACACACACACACACACACACACACACACACACACACACACACACAAAGACCACCTGGCTACAGTTCAGTCCAGCAGCACACAAGCCACCAGGTACTGTCTGGAACACACACACTCCCTCTCTGACTCTAACCCTCTGTCCCCACCAGGAACTGTCTGGAACACAAACACTCCCTCTCTGACTCTAACCCCCTGTCCCCATCAGGTATTGTCTGGAACACACACACACACTACCTCTCTGACTCTACCCCCCCTCTCCCCACCAGGAACTGTCTGGAACACACACATACACTCCTTCTCTGGACCTTCAGGAAAATGTTCAGCTGGCTCTCATCGGCCTGGATGAATTCATGTTACACCTCAACCACATCAACCTGAGACTCTGTAGATAGCACAGATAGACACGCATCCTCAAACCTGAGACATACACATACACATATACACATTGAGACATGTGCAGGCACACACACACGCCTCCTCCACACCCAACCCTGGCCAAGGACACGTAGATAAGGGAATTTGAAGCAGTCTGTCTGTCAAAGAATGAGGTTTCAAGGATTTCAAGGAGACTAATTAAATGTGAAGATGTTCCTCCGAGACCCCTAAATGTCATGCCCAGGATCCCAAGCCGAGGTAATCTGGCGACCCAGGGACCCCCGCCGAGGAAAATGTATGACCCCTGGACCCCAGCCGAGATATAGAGTTGGGGTATAGATTAGATAATGGGATATAGATTAAATAGATGGGATATAGATTAGATAGATGGGATATAGATTAGACATTGGGATATAGATTAAATAGATGGGATATAGATTAGATCATGGGATATAGATTAAATAGATGTGATATAGATTAAATAGATGGCATATAGATTAGATCAGGGGATATAGATTAAATAGATGGGATATAGATTAAATAGATGGGATATAGATTAGATCATGGGATATAGATTAAATAGATGTGATATAGATTAAATAGATGGCATATAGATTAGATCAGGGGATATAGATTAAATAGATGGGATATAGATTAAATAGATGGGATATAGATTAAATCATGGGATATAGATTAAATAGATGTGATATAGATTAAATAGATGGCATATAGATTAGATCATGGGATATAGATTAAATGGATGTGATAAAGTTAGATAGATGGGATATAGATTAGATAGATGTATTATAGATCAGATTTAGATGGGATATAGATTAGGTAGAAATGGGATATAGATTAGATAGAGACGGGGTATAAATTAGCGAGAGATGGGTGTAGATTAGACAGATGGGGTATAGATTAAATAGAGATTGTGTTTGGATTAGATAGATGGGGTATAGATTAGATAGAGGTGTGACATAGATTAGATTGAGATGGGATATAGTTTAGATGGAGATGGGCTATAGATTAGATAGAAGTGTGATATAGGTTAGATTGTTGGTGTATAAATTAGATAGATGGGCTATAGATTAGATAGATGGCGTATAGATTAGATAGAGATGAGATATAGATTAGATAGAGATGGGACATAGATTAGATAGAGATGGGATATAGATTAGATAGATGGGATATAGATGAGATAGATGGGGTATAGATTATATAGATTGGGAATCAATTAGCTAGGGATAGGATATTGATTAGATAGATGGGTTATGAATTAAATAGAGATAGGATATAGATTAGATAGATGGGGTATAGATTAGATAGGGATAGGATATTGATTAGATAGATGGGTTATTAATTAAATAGAGATAGGATATAGATTAGATAGAGATGGGTATAGATTAGATAGAGATGAGATATAGATAAAATAGTTGAGGTATATGTTAGATTGATGGGTCATATATTAGATAGAGATGAGATAGAAATTAGATAGTGATGTGGTATAGATTAGATAGAGATGGAATATAGATTAGCTAGTGATGGGTATAGATAGATGGGTATAGATAGATTTGGTATAGATTATATAGATGTGTTATAGATTACAATAATGGATTATATATTAGATAGAGATGGGATGTAGATTAGATAGATGGATTGTAGATTAGATAGAGATGGGATATAGATTAGATACACGGGGGGATAGATTAGATATAGATCAGATATAGATTAGATAGATGGCGTATAGATTAGATAGAGATGAGATATAGATTAGATAGAGATGGGATATAGATTAGATAGATGGGATATAGATTAGATAGATGGGGTATAGATTATATAGATGGGGAATCAATTAGATGGAGATTGGATATAGATTCGATGGCGAGATGGGATATAGATTAGATAGAGATGGTGTATAGATTAGATAGATGGGGTATAGATTAGATAGATGAGGGTATAGATTAGATGAAGATGGGATATGGATTGGATAGAGATGGGATATAGATTAGATAGATGGGGTATAGATTAGATAGGGATAGGATATTGATTAGATAGATGGGTTATGAATTAAATAGAGATAGGATATAGATTAGATAGAGATGGGTATAGATTAGATAGAGATGAGATATAGATAAAATAGTTGAGGTATATATTAGATAGAGATGAGATAGAAATTAGATAGCGATGTGGTATAGATTAGATAGAGATGGAATATAGATTAGCTAGTGATGGGTATAGATTAGATAGATTTGGTATAGATTATATAGATGGGTTATAGATTACAATAATGGATTATATATTAGATAGAGATGGGATGTAGATTAGATATATGGATTGTAGATTAGATAGAGATGGGTATAGATTAGATAAATTTGGTATAGATTATATTGATGTGTTATAAATTAAAATAATTGATTATATATTAGATAGAGATGGGATGGAGATTAGATGGATGGATTGTAGATTAGATAGAGATGGGATATTGATTAGATAGATGGATTGTAGATTAGATAGAGATGGGTATAGATTAGATATATTTGGTATAGATTATATAGATAGGTTATAGATTACAATAATGGATTATATATTAGATAGAGATGGAATGTAGATTAGATAGAGATGGTATAGATTAGATAGATTTGGTATAGATTATATAGATGGGTTATAGATTACAATAATGGATTATATATTAGATAGAGATGGGATATATATTAGATAGATGGGTTATAGATTAGATTGATTGGTTATAGATTTGATCGATGGGCTCTGGATTAGATAGAGATGGGATATAGATTAGATAGAGATTGGGTTTAGATTAGGTAGATTAGAGTAATGGGGATGGATGAAAGCATTTTGGCAGAAGTCCACTGTGCCCATGTCAGTGTACGATGTGCTTCCCTCGGTTACAGGACCTGGTATCCGTGGAGACCAGAGGAAGGGGAGTAGACCAGAATCCATGGAGACCTGAATGTCACCCGGGGAGAATTGGCTCGTGACATTGCTGTGTACTCGGACTGATTGGTACCCTGGTGTCTCTGTGTGTGTGTGTGTGTGTGTGTGTGTGTGTGTGTGTGTGTGTGTGTGTGTGTGTGTGTGTGTGTGTGTGTGTGTGTGTGTGTGTGTGTGTGTGTGTGTGTGTGTGTGTGTGTGTGTGTGTGTGTGTGCGTGTGTGTCTCTCTCTCTCTCTCTCTCTCTCTCTCTCTCTCTCTCTCTCTCTCTCTCTCTCTCTCTCTCTCTCTCTCTCTCTAGTGCATTCAGAAAGTATTTAGACACCTTGACTTTTCCACATTTTGTTAAGTTTTTCTAGAATTGGCACACACATGTCTGTATACGGTCCCACAGTTGACAGTGCATGTCAGAGCGAGAACCAAGCCATGAGGTCGAAGGAATTGTCCTCAAAGCGCAGTGACAGGATTGTGGTAACCCAGGGACCCCAGTCGAGGCAAAATGGCGATCCAGGAACCCCCACAGAGGCAAACTGGCGACCCAGGGACCCCTTCGGAGGGAAACTGGCGACCCAGGGACCCCTTCGGAGGGAAACTGGCGACCCAGGGACCCCTTCGGAGGGAAACTGGCGACCCAGGGAACACTTCGGAGGGAAACTGGCGACCCAGGGACCCCTTCGGAGGGAAACTGGCGACCCAGGGACCCCTTCGGATGGAAACTGGCGACCCAGGGACCCCTTCGGAGGGAAACTGGCGACCCAGGGACCCCTTCGGAGGGAAACTGGCGACCCAGGGATTTGTTTTCTCCCACGTCTCGTCTTATCATCAGGTGAATGATAATAGAGGACAAGTAATCAACATTTAAAATTAATAGATCATTTTCAACTATTTTAACCTCCCAACATTATATTTGGAAGAGGAAGTGTAAACTCTAAAAAAGCCTATTACTGTTGAAGTCTGAAGTTTACATACACTTAGGTTGGAGTTATTAACTTCTTGAGTGTAGGGGGCAGGATTTTTGTTTTTGGCTAAAAAACGTGCCCATTTGAAACTGCCTATTTCTCAGGCTCAGAAACTAGAATATGCATATAAATGTCAGATTAGGATAGTAAAACACTCTAAAGTTTCCAAAACTGTCAAAATATTGTCTGTGAGTATAACAGAACTGATATTGCAGGCGAAAACCTGAGGAAAATCAAACAAGGAAGTGCTGGTTTTCCTGAAAGCTCTGTTCCATTGGATGCCTTGCCTCCATTTAAAGGAATATCAACCAGATTCATTTTCCTATGACTTCCTCAAGGTGTCAACAGTCTTTAGACTTAGTTTCAGGCTTTTATTTTGAAAAATGAGCGAGAAAGATAACTTCGCGTCAGTGGATAGCTGGGTGTTCGCAGCGTTGTGCAGCCATTGTCTCTCCCTCTCCTATTGAAAAAGCGACAGTCCCGGTTGATATTATCGATTATATATTTTTAAAACAATCTGAGGATTTATTATAAAAAACTTTGACATGTTTCTGTGGACATTACGGATACTATTGGAATTTTCGTCTGCGATGTCGTGATCACTCGAGCCTGTGGATTTCTGAGCATAACGCGCCAAACAAATGGAGGTATTTTGGATATAAAAATAATCTTTATGGAACATAAGGAACATTTATTGTGTAACTGGGAGTCTCGTGAGTGCAAACATCTGAAGATCATCATAGGTAAGCAATTTAATCTATTGCTTCTCTGACTTTCGTGACCAATCTACTTGGCTGCTAGTGTTTGTAATATTTTGTCTACTGAGAGAGATGTTCTTACATAAACGGTTGATATGCTTTGTATTGAAATCTGACATGCCAGGTGGATTAACAACAAGCTAAGCTGTGTTTTGATATATTGAACTTTTGATTTCATGAACATTTTATATTTTTAGTAATTTAATTTGAATTTGGCATGCTGTAATTCAGTGGTGTTGATGAAAATGATTCCGCTAAAGGGATGGGTAAAAACTCGTTTTTCAACCACTCCACAAACTTCTTGCTCACAAACTCTAGTTTTGGCAAGCCGGTTAGGACATCTAATTTGTCCATGACACAAGTGCTTTTTCCAATAATTGTTTACAGACAGATTATTTCACTTATAATTCACTGTATATCAATTCCAGTGGGTCAGAAGTTTACATACACTAGATGACTGTGCCTTTAAACAGATTGGAAAATTCCAGAAAATGATGTCATGGCTTTAGAAGATTCTGATAGGCTAATTGACATTTGAGTCAATTGGAAGTGTACCTGTGAATGTATTTCAAGGCCTACCTTCAAACTCAGTGCCTCTTTGCTTGACATCATGGGAAAATCAAAAGAAATCAGCCAAGACCTCAGAAAAAAAATTGTAGACCTCCACAATTCTGGTTCATCCTTGGGAGCAATTTCCAAACGCCTGAAGGCACCACGTTCATCTGTACAAACAATAGTATACAAGTTTAAATGGGACCATGGGACCATGCAGCCGTTATACCGCTAAGGAAGGAGAAGCGTTCTGTCTCCTAGAGATGAATGGACTTTGGCGCAAAAAGTGCAAGTTAATCCCAGAACAACAGCAAAGGACCTTGAGCAGATGCTGGAGGAAACAGGTACAAAGTATCTATATCCAAAGTAAAACGTGTCCCATGAATCAAATCGTATTTGTCACATACACATGGTTAGCAGATGTTAATGTGAGTGTAGCGAAATGCTTGTGCTTCTAGTTCCAACAATGCAGTAATAACCAACAAGTAATCTATCTAACAATTCCAAAACTATTACCTTATAGACACAAGTGGAAGGGGATAAAGAATATGTACATAAAGATATATGAATGAGTGATGGTACAGAGCGGCATAGGCAAGATACAGTAGATGGTATCGAGTACAGTATATACATATGAGATGAGTATGTAAACAAAGTGGCATAGTTAAAGTGGCTAGTGATACATGTATTACATAAAGATGCAGTAGATGATATAGGGTACAGTATATACGTATACATATGAGATGAATAATGTAGGGTATGTCACCATTATATTAGGTAGCAATGTTTAAAGTGGCTAGTGATAGATTTTACATTATTTCCCATCAATTCCCATTATTAAAGTGGCTGGAGTTGAGTCAGTGTGTTGGCAACAGCCACCCAATGTTAGTGGTGGCTGTTTAACAGTCTGATGGCCTTGAGATAGAAACTGTTTTTCGGTGCCAGCTTTGATGCACCTGTACTGACCTCGCCTTCTGGATGATAGCGGGGTGAACAGGCAGTGGCTCGGGTGGTTGTTGTCCTTGATGATCTTTATGGCCTTCCTGTGACATTGGGTGGTGTAGGTGTCCTGGAGGGCAGGTAGTTTGCCCCCGGTGATGCGTTGTGCAGACCACACTACCCTCTGGAGAGCCTTACGGTTGTGGGTGGAGCAGTTACCGTACCAGGCGGTGATACAGCCCGCCAGGATGCTCTCGATTGTGCATCTGTAGAAGTTTGTGAGTGCTTTTGGTGACAAGCCAAATTTCTTCAGCCTCCTGAGGTTGAAGAGGCGCTGCTGCGCCTTCTTTACGATGCTGTCTGTGTGGGTGGACCAATTCAGTTTGTCTGTGATGTGTACGCCGAGGAACTTAAAACTTACTACCCTCTCCACTACTGTTCCATCGATGTGGATAGGGGGGTGTTCCCTCTGCTGTTTCCTGAAGTCCACAAACATCTCCTTAGTTTTGTTGACGTTGAGTGTGAGGTTATTTTCCTGACACCACACTCCGAGGGCTCTCACCTCCTCCCTGTAGGCCGTCTCGTCGTTGTTGGTAATCAAGCCTACCACTTTTGTGTCGTCCGCAAACTTGATGATTGAGTTGGAGGCTTGCGTGGCCACGCAGTCGTGGGTGAACAGGGAGTACAGGAGTGGGCTCAGAACGCACCCTTGTGGGGCCCCAGTGATGAGGATCAGTGGGGTGGAGATGTTGTTGCCTACCCTCACCACCTGGGGGCGGCCCGTCAGGAAGTCCAGTACCCAGTTGCACAGGGCGGGGTTGAGACCCAGGGTCTCGAGCTTGATGATGAGCTTGGAGGGTACTATATCAACATAACCTGAAAGGCCGCAGAGCAAGGAAGAAGCCACTGCACCAAAACCACCATAAAAAAGCCAGACTACATTTTGCAACTGCACATGGGGACAAAGATCGTACTTTTTTTGAGAAATGACCATCATTATGTTTGGAAGAAAAAGGGGGAAGCTTGCAAGCTGAAGAACCCCATCCCAACCGTGAAGCAAGGAGATGGCAGCATCATGTTGTGGTGGTGCTTTGCTGCAGGATGGACTGGTTAACTTCACAAAATAGATGGCATCATGAGAAGGAAAATTATGTAGACATATTGAAGCAACATCTCAAGACATCAGGAAGTTAAAGCTTGGTCGTAAATGGGTCTTCCAAATGGACAATGACCCCAAGGACACTTCCAAAGTTGTGGAAAAATGGCTTAAGGACAACAAAGTCAAGGTATTGGAATGGCCATCACAAAGTTCTGACCACAATCCTATAGAAATTTTGTGGGAAGAACTGAAAAAGCGTGTGCGATCAAGGAGGCCTGCAATCCTGACTCAGTTACACCAGAACTATCAGGAGGAATGGGCCAAAATTCACCCAACGTATTGTGAGAAGCTTGTGGAAGGCTACACAAAACATTTGACCCAAGTTAAACAATTTAAAGGCAATGCTACCAAATACTAATTGAGTGTATGTAAACTTCTGACCCACTGGGAATGTGATGAAATAAATAAAAGCTGAAATAAACCATTATCTCTACTATTTTTCTGACAATTCAGTGAACCTCTATGACATCAGCGCAGCCCTGTCATTCAGTGAGCCTCTATGACATCACTGCAGCCCTGTCAGTCAGTGAGCCTCTATGATATTAATTCAGCCCTGTCAGTCAGTGAGCCTCTATGACATCACTGCAGCCCTGTCAGTCAGTGAGCCTCTATGACATCACTGCAGCCCTGTCACTCAGTGAGCCTCTATGACATCACTGCTGCCCTTTCAGTCAGTGAGCCTCTGTTTTATTTTGTTTAACCTTTATTTTATCAGGGAGTTATACTGAGACCAAGGTCTTTTTTATAGATCCAAGAAAGGTAGATCAGCTTTCAGTTAACTCGGTAGAGAGCGGCACGTGGCCTAGTGATTAGAGTAACCGAAAGGTTGCAGGATCAAATCCACGAGCGGACAAGGTAAAAATCTGTCGTTCTGCTCCTCCTGAACAGGCATTTAACCCACTGTCCATGGGTTGTCATTGTTCTTAACTGACTTGCCTAGTTAAATAAAGGTAACATAAAAGAGACAAAAGGAATTTCCAGTGACCGGGTGTGCTAACTTGTATGTCTAAAGTTCAGTATTAATGTAAGGTACAGTGGGACCTTTTTTAAAAGGGTTTTATAAATGAAACATAGCAATGTATCAACCTACGTGACATCAAAGTGGACCAACAAACTTTCTGGTCGAGAATGCAGTACTAAAACTGTCACCCGTAATAAAGTGCAGTGCGCTATGATAAACTGCATCTTGCGGCTCTAATGAAGTGCCTGCTGCTTTCACATCTAGGACCGATAGGAACGTTAACAGAATTATTTGTTTTCTACTATTCAGCGAGAGGCAGGACCTATTTCTATAGAAGAAGCCCATTTTTAAGCTGAGCGTCTTAACTCATCAATATGCTATTTAAAACACAATGTACATATGCTGAAATCATCAGAGTTATTTTTATGTGCTCTACAGAACCTCATATACTTAGTTTTACCTGCATTTACCACTAATTTCTGGTCAATAAAGTGTTTCTGTATTACAACCGGATAGAGCCTGGTCAACCAAGGGGGAAATAGCACACACATGTATCATTGGCATACAATTGCAGGTAAAAATGTTTTTCAGACAAGTCAATATTGTTAAAACCTCTTTTTTTTCAATTTTTGCCTGAAATGACATACCCAAACCTAACTGCCTGTAGCTCAGGCCCTGAAGCAAGGATATGCATATTCTTGGTACCTTTTGAAAGGAAACACTTTGAAGTTTGTGGAAATGTGAAAGGAATGTAGAATAATATAACACATTAGATCTGGTAAAAGATAATACAAAGAAAAAAAACACGTTTTTTTTGTACCATCATCTTTGAAATGCAAGAGAGGCCATAATGTATTATTCCAGCCCAGGTGCAATGTAGATATTGTCCACTAGATGGCAGCAGTGCATGTGCAAAGTTTTAGACTGTTCCAATGACTGTTCCAATGAACCAAAATTTTGTATCAAGACTGCCCAAACATGCCTAATTTGTTTATTAATAACTTTTCAAGTTCATAACTGTGCACTCTCCTCAAACAATAGCATGGTATTATTTCACTGTAATAGCTAATGTAATTTGGACAGTGCAGTTAGATTAACAAGAATTTAAGCTTTCTGCCATTATCAGATATGTCTATGTCCTGGGAAATGTTCTTGTTACTTACAACTTCATGCTAATTGCATTAGCCTACGTTAGCTCAACCGTCCCGTGGAAGGGACACCGGTCCTGTAAACTGTAAAAAGTACAGGACCAAGAATGGACACCTTTCGTAATGTACAGGAAGGCTGATTTAACACCATCAGTAGATACACATTGAGTTCTATCTGTCAAGTAATATTTAAATAATTTACATGCAGCCTGGTCCAGGTCAATTGAGGAAAGCCTCTGAATTAGCAGTATGGAAAGCCTTTGACAGGGCAATGAAGAGGGCAGCACAATGTTGCCTTTAATCCATACAGTTAACCAGATATTTTATAGCTAGGGATGCAGCAGAGGTAGCGGTCTAAAACCAGACTGATGTACATTTAAATTACATTTTAAAGATAAGAAAGATCTTAGCTGAGAATTTATCAAGCATTCTAATATTTTAGCAAGGCAATTATTGAAATTATTTATTAATTATTCTATTATCTATGAGGCGTTCCAGACAGTCAGTCATATTCAGACTCTTTGCTCTGCTCTCAGAGAGGATTCAATTTAAGGAGCCGGGATGCTTCACAAACACAGACACATGCACCTTTCGGAGGGCAGAGAGCCTCTGAAAGTCATTATTAAAGAAGCTTCTCCTCAGACTCCTCTCTGATCCTAATCTGTCTCTGCTGACAGGCGTTCCACTGGGCAGCTAAGCAGACGCATTAAGCCCCCTCCCTGTTCCACTCCACAGAGCCCATTAGACACAGGCAGGATTACACACACACACACACACACACACACACACACACACACACACACACACACACACACACACACACACACACACACACACACACACACACACACACACATCAAGGACATTACTGACATAGATAACCCCTAGCCTCTCCCCAATAAACACCCAAATATCCCCAGATTTTACCCCTAGACTAGTACATTATTCTAACGTAGTGCATTGAGATTGTTTGGCCTCTGCAGTGTATGTTTATATAAATAAAATGAATAGAATGTGCATCCACATTCAAGTAAATTATGGCATAATGATTGGATTGGGTGCGATTGCAAGTACCCATAGGAGCAAAGCAAGAATCAATAGCAGGAAGTGTACCCATGGATATGTGCTGTGATTTGTTGATTTAACTCAACTGACATTACAACAAATGCATTCCATTGTATGAGCCACATCATTTAGCTCTTCAATACATTTGTAAACAATATCGACTTCCTTGAATCCAATCCCAGTGAAAACCATTTTCTGTTCACCGCTCGCAACCTTTTCGGGCTGTTGTTTTTTTTGTTTTTTTTTCTATGTTTGCCACACACTTGTTTGCTAACGTTAGGAAACTAACAATTAGGAAACTAACGTTAGCAACGTTCACCGTGTTGAACGTGCCTCAGTTAACATCATAGACTTAACATTTTACATTACCATGGAAATTACTACATCACAATACCAGGCATGAGTGTACCCATGAGTTTGCCAGCCAAATTGCCCAGGTTATAAATTCTGAACCCATTTTATTCATTCTATATATATGGTATGTCCACATCCTCGGAGCATGTATTTTATGTCACCTCCCTTAAAATGTGTTCACAGCCTATTAATATAGCCCCAAAATTGAGTACACATCGCCTGTTAATGTGTTATTATTCAGCACACTGCGTCAGTCCAGAGCCAGAGGAGTTTCTCTCTGAGTCTGAGCTTATCTGAGACTCCTGGGGCCAAGCATCTAACTCTTTTGGCCCCAAAAAAACTCAAATGAAATGTTATTGCCATAAAGCCATAAGCAGACTCCCCTTTCCCTTAAACAGTTTATCTTCCCAAAATGCTCGTTGCTCTTCATACATCATATGGCTCCCTCAGCTAAACACAGGCTTAAAGAGTTGTTGTATAAACAGTTGAAGTCGGAAGTTTAAATACACCTGAGCCGAATACATTTAAACTCAGTTTTTCACAATTCCGGACATTTAATCCTCGGAGAAATTCCCTGTCTTAGGTCAGTTAGGATCACCAATTTATTTTCAGAATGTGAAATTTTAAAATGATAGTAGAGAAAATGGTTTATTTCTATCATCACATTCCTAGTGGGTCAGAAGTTTACATCCACTCAATTAGTATTTAGTAGCATTGCCTTTAAATTGTTTAACTTGGGTCAAATGTTTCAGGTAGCCTTCCACAAGCTTCCCACAATAAGTTGGGTGAATTCTGGCCCATTCCTCCTGACATAGATCGTGTAACTGAGTCAGGTTTGCAGGCCTTCTTGCCCGCACATTCTTTTTCAGTTCTGCCCACACATTTTCTATAGGATTGAGGTCAGGGCTTTGTGATGGCCACTTCAATACCTTGACTTTGTTGTCCTTAAGTCATTTTGCCACAACTTTGGAAATATGCTTCGGGTCATTGTCCATTTTGAAGACCCATTTGTGACCAAGCTTTAACTTCCTGACTGATGTCTTGAGATGTTGCTTTAATATATCCAAATAATTTTCCTACCTCATGATGCCATCTATTTGTGAAGTGCACCAGTCTCTCCTGCAGCAAAGCACCCCCACAACATGATGCTGCCACCCCCTTGCTTCACGGTTGGGATGGTGTTCTTCGACTTGCAAGCCTCCCCCGTTTTCCTCCAAACATTACGATGGTCATTCTGGCCAAACAGTTATTTTTTGTTTCATCAGACAAGAGGACATTTGTCAAAAATGTATGATCTTTGTCCCCATGTGCAGTTGCAAACCGTAGTCTGACTTTTTATGGCAGTTTTGGAGCAATGGCTTCTTCCTTGCTGAGCGGCCTTTCAGGTTATGTCGATATAGGACTCGTTTCACTGTGGATATAGATACTTTTGTACCTGTTTCCTCCAGCATCTTCACAAGGTTCTTTGCTGTTGTTCTGGGATTTATTTGCACTTTTCGCACCAAAGTACGTTCATCTCTAGGAGACAGAACGCGTCTCCTTCCTGAGTGGTATGACGGCTATGTGGTCACCTGGTGTTTATACTTGCGTACTATTGTTTGTACAGATGAACGTGGTACCTTCAGGCGTTTCTTTTTATTGTCCCATGACAATAAAACTAACACAGAGACAGGAACAAGGACACTAAGGACAATCACCCACGAAACACACAAAGAATATGGCTGCCTAAATATGGTTCCTAATCAGAGACAACGATAATCACCTGACTCTGATTGAGAACCGCCTCAGGCAGCCATAGACTAACGCTAGACATCCCACAAAACCCCAAGACAAAAACACACCACAATAACCCATGTCACACCCTGGCCTGACCGAATAAATGAAGAATAAACATAATATATTTCGACCAGGGCGTGACACTGAGTTTGAAGGTTGGCCTTGAAATACATCCACAGTTACACCTCCAATTGACTCAGAAGCTTTTAAATCCATGACATCATTTTCTGGAATTTTTCAAGCTGTTTAAAGGCACTGTAATCTTAGTGAATGTAAACTTCTGACCCACTGGAATTGTGATATAGTGGATCATAAGTTAAATATTCTGTCTGTAAGCAATTGTTGGAATAATGACTTGTGTCATGCACAAAGTAGATTTCCTAACCGACTTGCCAAAAGTATAGTTTGTTAACAAGAAATTAGTGGAGTGGTTGAAAAATGGGTTTTAATGACTCCAATCTAAGTGTATGTAAACTTCCGACTTCAACTGTATTTATCTCACCAGGGACAAACAAGGAGGGATGAGGAGGGAGGGATGGATGGAGGGATTATGGATGTGCTTGGGGTGATCTGTCGATTTATTTTATGGTGCCAGATCAATAAAATCAGCCATTTTGTAGTTAAATGCTTACACACACACACACACACACACACACACACACACACACACACACACACACACACACACACACACACACACACACACACACACACACACACACACACACACACACACACACTCCTCTGTCTGTTCTGGAAGGCAGCTATCTCCTGTCCATGGTTCGACACAGGGGTAACAGGTCTGTAGAGAATATCTCAGGAGAATGTTTATAGAGGGCTTTTGTTAGTGATCAGACACGATGCAATTCTGACTGGAATAGATGAGGGACTATAAGGATGGGGAGATACACGAACACACCCTGATCAGACATCATACACACCTGATCCTAACCGTTATACTCCTCTCCTCCAACAGAATATGGAGAAGCTGAACTTGTTCTCCTTTACGGCGGTAGACCACTGCTGTGCACTGTGTAGAACCTACAGACATCACGAGTAGAACCATACACTTTAGTTTAGTTTAAAGTGTGAACAAATAGACTTTTGTCTGATTTCTCAATTCTTGCCTTAATTTAGATACCTATAATTATTGATGGATGTTATTCTGTGTGGGTGTTACATCCTACAAATGTAAACTTGGAGGGAAATTCACTGAGGCGTAGCAAAACAAAAACAACAGCCTCTCAGCCTCAGTCCCAGCTGTGGCAGGAGGAGGGATGTATATCTATGTTGGTCCCATAATGATAGGGCAGCAGTCAGGCAGCTATATATCTATGTATAGCCCAGCTCCATCCTGTAGTTACAGAGAGAGAAGAAGGAGGAGGTGAAGAAAATGGGGTGTTAAATACTTAGAGATGTTCCGGTACTTGTGTATGCTTTTCAGCCAATAGTTCTGAAAGTAGTGCTCTTGACCCAAAAGTGGTCCCTGAATACTGCGTACTACATCACATTTGTGCACCACCTCATTTCTCTCTCTGTGCCGTGTCCACTGAGCCGTTGGGCCCGCCCTGCAACCTCATTGGATAACGCTGGGCAGTCCTCTTGCTAGTCACTCAAATGTGAAGCTCTGAAGCTCATTGCTAGTTGGCACACCATACACTGAGCAGACCAAGAGAAGAGGACAGAGTGTATCCAGCTAGGTGGTTGGTTATTGTTAGTGTTGTAGCCTCTGCATAGTTTATGTGGCTGATCTGTATAACCTTTTCCCACCATGGTGCACTAACAATATGGAATGGTTTCAGTATGTGATGTGATGGTATCACAGTTTCTCATTATTCCTGAATTGGAATAAATTACTAGAGCATTTAGCTTCTCTCTTCCACCTCTCCCCTCTCCTTCTCCACCTCACCCCTCTCCTTCTCCACCTCTCCTTCTTCTTCTCCACCGCTCCTTCTCCTTCTCCACCTCTCCCCTCTCCTTCTCCACCTCTCCCCCTCTACCTCTCCCATCTCCTTCTCCACCTCTCTGCCTTCCTTCTCCACCCCTCCCCTCCTTCTCCACCTCTCCTTCTCCCTCTCCTTCTCCACCCCTCCCCTCCTTCTCCACCTCTCCTTCTCCCTCTCCTTCTCCACCTCTCCCCTCTCCTTCTCCACCTCTCTCCTTCTCCACCTCTCCCCTCTCCTTCTCCACCTCTCTCCTTCCCCACCCCTCCCCTCCCCTCCTTCTCCACCTCTCCTTCTCGCTCTCCTTCTCCACCATGGTGCACTAACAATATGGAGTGGTTTCAGTATGTGATGTGATGGTCTCACAGTATCTCATGATTCCTGAATTGGAATAAATTACTAGAGCATTTAGCTTCTCTCTTCCACCTCTCCCCTCTCCTTCTCCACCTCTCCCTTCTCCACCTCTCCCTTCTCCACCTCTCCCCTCTCCTTCTCCACCTCTCCCTTCTCCACCTCTCCCTTCTCCACCTCTCCCTTCTCCACCTCTCCCCTCTCCTTCTCTATCTCTTCCCTCTCCCCCACTAGGTGGATTGCATCCTGAAAGCGGTGCTCTGTGATGAGATCATCACGTGGCACAAGAAGATCCAGGATCCTAGATCCAGATCCATAACCCTGTCCCCGGCGGTCCAGCCTGAGAACATAGACTCCCAGTAGCTGGTGTCCCTAGTGCAGAAGGCTGTGATGGCCAGCATGACCAGGCTCCACAACCTGGCCCAGTTCGTAGAAGGGGAGTAAAAGGTTAACACTATGTTGGCTGTAGCCTACAGCCTGAACTACCTCTGTCGCATGTACCATGCCTGGCACCCCTGGCTATAAGGGGGAGAGGAGACTCCTTGGCAGGCCTGGTTGCGAGGGGAAAGGAGACTGCCTGGTTGTGAAGGGAGAGGAGACTGCCTGGCCGGCCTGGTTGTGAGAGGAGAGTAGACTGCCTGGCAGGTCTGGTTGTGAGGGGGTGAGCAGAGTGCCTGGTATCCTGGCACTTGGGTAGAGGGGAGAATAAATTGGACATTGAGAGTGGGATATGAAGGGGAAATATAAAGAAGATTGACATGATAAAACGTATAAAAATTGTTTTTCTTGGACATAAGGGTGTTGTAATGCACATTGGTCTGTACGCACAACCATTAGATTTCATCATCATTGGCCGCTGAAGAGTGTGTCAGTCCCCTTCCCTTTGAGCCACATGAAATAGGAAATCATACAATGTAAACTGGAACTGAAGAAAATGCTTTTGTCACGTAAACATGCTGTGCTCTGTCAGGTATTGTTTTTGAAGAGAGCTTCCTGGTCTCAAGTTGAAAGGACGCAGTTATATTCTTTAGCAAACAAACAAAGCAAGGGAACAATGCAGCATTGTTGAGTTCTGCAGAACCAGGAAATAGCCTGCTTAAACTAGGGCTGGCACAATTATCGTATAATCGTTTAACTGACTATTATGGTTGAAGACCGTCATGAAAATACCAAGTTTGCTACCAAGTCTGTTTCCATGGTAACATGGACTCTTCAATGTAATGACTTGTTTCTCCTTGCTGAAACAAGCAATGTGTTGTAGCAAAAGATTTTTGGGTTGCCTAGGCAACACCCCCTGCCTGCAGCGGCACGTGCAGAGGAGAAAATGTGCATACCTTTTATTTATTTCTATTCAAACGATTAAAACCTGACCGCGGTCACTTGACTGACCAATAATCGTCATCCACATTTCCATGACCTGACTGTCAAAGACCTAGGTTAAACCAGTTTGAAAGCAGCATTCAGTCTTGTTTAACCAGGCTAATAAGGAAACTTATTATGATGGAGAAACTAATTAACCTCGAACCGAGCACAGTCTGACATGTTTATTCTGCAACGCTCCTCACTGTACTTGACTTACTGTCTGTTGTGTATATCATCCCTCCATGAAATTAGAACCGTCCAGGGACTATTGGAGAATGTACTGTACTGTGTTTTATAATGCTCCTTTTGTGTAGAGGTCATGTGATTGTCTCCTGCTGGACTTGGTAATACTGAGTTTCTAAGAGTCTATTCTAGAAGTTGACAAGTTGACTTGACTTGGTAATAATGAGTTTCTAAGAGTCTATTCTAGAAGTTGACAAGTTGACTTGACTTGGTAATACTGAGTTTCTAAGAGTCTATTCTAGAAGTTGACAAGTTGACTTGACTTGGTAATAATGAGTTTCTAAGAGTATATTCTAGAAGAAAAAATATTGTAAGTCCTTCTTTTTATGTTTGTTTCGGAATCATTATTATTTACATATCAAGTCGTGTGTGTGTGTGTGTGTGTGTGTACTCCCGTACAAAAGTTTGGGGTCACTTAGAAATGTCCTTGTTTTTTAAAGAAAAGCACATTTTTTGTCAATTAAAATAACATCAAGTTGATCAGAAATACAGAGTAGACATTGTTAATGTTATACATGACTATTGTAGGGTAAGGGGTGGCTATTTTGAAGAACCTCAAATACAAAATATATTTTGATTTGTTGAACACTTTTTTGGTTACTATGATTCCATGTGTGTTAATTCATGGTTTTGATGTCTTCACTCTTATTCTACAATCTGAAAATAGATAAATAAATAAAGAAAACCCCTTGAATGAGGAGGTGTGTCCAAAGTTTTGACTGGCACTATATATATACATTACCATTCAAAAGTTGGGGTTCACTTACAAATGTCCTTATTTTTTAAAGAAAAGAAGATAGTCTATTGAAATATCAGCAAATTTATCAGAAATACAGTGTAGACATTGTTAATGTTGTAAATGACTACTGTAGCTGGAAATGTCAGATTTCTAATGGAATATCTACATAGGCGTACAGAGGCCCATTATCAGCAACCATCACTCCTGTGTTCCAATGGCACTTTGTGTTAGCTAATACAAGTTTATTATTTTAAAAGGTGAATTGATCATTAGAAAACCCTTTTGGAATTATATTAGCACAGCTGAAAACTGTTGTTCTGATTAAAGAAAAAATAACACTGGCCTTCTTTAGTCTAGTTTAGTATACAGTATGTATGTAGTATGTGGACTACCCTGACCTGTTTTTGTATGCATTATCCCCCATGTATATAGTATGTATGTAGTATGTGGACCACTCTGACCTGTTTTGTATGCATTATCCCCCATGTTGTAAAGGTACAGTGCTTTGTGGCTAACTGAAGGATCTTTATCTCCTGTCTTGTAAATATGCATTTTGTTTTAATAAAATGCTATTTTTAAAAGTAATAATTTCATTTTGACACTTGTTTGTGTGTCGCTGCTCAATTTCACAGTAAAGACATGGTTCCTGGTTTTAAATGACATATCAACCACACAGTCAGACAATGCTTCTCATACCCATTCAGTTACAAAACAGAAATGACACTTCTCTCAGGAGAAAGACCAGGGTTGAAATTGCAGTTACTTCCTCTCACATTACATGCAGAGGGGGCAGGGTAGCCTAGTGGTTAGAGTGTTGGACTAGTAACCGGAAGGTTGCAAGTTCAAATCCCTGAGCTGACAAGGTACAAATCTGTTGTTCTGCCCCTGAACAGGCAGTTAACCCACTGTTGCTATGCTGTCATTGAAAATAAGAATTTGTTCTTAACTGACTTGCCTAGTTAAATAAAAAAAAACATTATTGATAAATCGTGTGCCTCACTTAGCTGGTCTGCAGTTTCAAGTAAAGTTAACTAGGGATGATTATGAGGCAGTTTTGCTGAGGGCTATGTGGAGGCAGAATATCCTTGAGTTGTTGTCTTCTTTTCTTCCCCTCCGGGCATGGCCCTCTCCATGCCATGGAAGTCCAGGGGAAGAGCACTGAGGTGCATTCAGTCTTGGCCTCCTCTTCCCTGGTGACTGATTAATGTCAATATATCTCAGTGTGCCTTGGCCTCTGAGTATCGGCCTGCTCTCCACACTCATGAACCATGTGTTCAATACTGTAAGTCACTCTCTCTCGTTCTCTCAAGCTCACTATATCCGTTTCTCTCTGTCATCCACCTTCTCTCTGTTGCAGCTCTCGCACACTCGCAAATTCACTTGTACACACACTCACTCACTCTTTCTACTCACTCACATACACGCAATCCCTCACTGAATCCATCTGCCTCTCTCTCTTTCTGTTGCAGCTCACTGTTCCCCCTTTATCATGTCTGCCAGCCAGACTACCTACCTGACTGTTCCAGTTTCTGCATTTAACAATGCTACTTTATTCCAATCTGTTTGGCAGCTTAACGACAAGTGGGCCTTGAGCAAGAACAGACTGCCACCCAGGCTACCATCGCATCACATGGGGCCTTGCCAGAAAACCTTCAGAAATCTAAACCAAATATGACATCTGAAGGTCAGTATAGGACCATGTACTGTATCTCATATATCACACATCCCTTTCCAATGAAGTCGATACTTAGGACATCTAGGACACCCACCGTCAGGTTTTGGCCCTGAACAATAGCATTTGAACTTGTGGATGTCCTTACTGTCCTGTGTAGTTTAGGCATCTATTTCACACCTCAGGTGTCTCCTCATATGAGGCTGGCAGTGAGATATGAAACCCACCACAACAAAGATGGGTTGTATCCTGCCTGTGTTGTCTTGGCATGTGTCACGGCCGGCCAAGGCGTCTACTGATGTCTAGACTGATATCTGGGAAGAGGAGGTGATTGATGCAGTCCTTTGGGATTGAAATGGGGAAGGATGAAGAGGGAGGTAGTGTGGTAGCTGGCACTGCCAGGGACTTTGACACTCACTACAATGGAACCTGGCAGGAAGAGGGATTACAATTCCCTCTGCTGATATAATATCACCTATCTGACCATGGATTTGACGTTTATATCATGTGTATATAATATTTTATAATATTGCAATAGTACAGCATCCTCTGCCTTTATATTTCAGAGCATAGTTACATTTACATTTTAGTAATTCAGCAGACACTCTTATCCAGAGTGACTTGTTAGTACATTCATCTTAAGGTAACTAGATGAGAACCACATTTAGTAAGACACTTTTTCTCAAATAAGTAGTTATCACTGAAGTCAGTGCTAGTAAGAAAAGACAAGCGTGAATGTTACTGCAAGAAAGACTTTTCTGTGAGTTCACAGCATTCATTATGATAGAATCAATTCTGGGGTGACTTACTATCGCTGACTCTCTGCTCAGCTGTAATGCTGATCAGACAAGACCCAACAGTGGACCATAAAAATAACTCATAAAGACAGCAGCTGTATAGTTGCAGCAGATATATAGCATACAGTAAATCTGTCTCGTCACAAGGAAAACAACATCATCCTAATCTGTTTGGTCTCTACAGTAATACATCATTCAATATCAGGATGTTATTGCCTGTCATACAGCAGGCCTAAGGTTTGATATTGTTTCGGATACATCTGAGGGATTTATTACTTCAGCTTCCCAAAGGCACCCTATTCCCTATTTAGTGCACTACGTTTGAGCAGGGCCCATTGGGCTCTGGTCAAAAGTAGTGCACTATATAGGGAAAAGGGTTCCATTTTGGAGGTATCCTACAAATATTTTATTGTTCTGTAAACAAACACCATTAATCCAGATGTATCAGTTTATATAACAACAGTATTTTATTATTTAAAGGCCTGTTTTGATCTGGATTTGATTCCTGTTCTCTGACAGAACACCATTAACACAGCTAATTCATTAAACATATCTCCCATGATCCTTCAGGCTATTAGAATATCACTGTGTCAAATGTCATCTCATCACACGGTTGTAGAAACCACGGCTGATGAATGAATTACATTTTCTGTGTAAAAATTGGGTCGGTGCTGATTTTAAATGTCTATTTCTATTTCATTTAATTCCTCCAGTTTGTGAGCAGATATTTTCACTGTTCTGTGAATGAAAATCACATCAACTGTCGTCATTAATATGGTAATTCAGGACATCTTCTCTTTAAGAGCCATTCAGGACATCTTCTCTTTAAGAGCCATTCAGGACATCTTCTCTTTAAGAGCCATTCAGGACATCTTCTCTTTAAGAGCCATTCAGGACATCTTCTCTTTAAGAGCCATTCAGGACATCTTCTCTTTAAGAGCCATTCAGGACATCTTCTCTTTAAGAGCCATTCAGGACATCTTCTCTTTAAGAGCCATTCAGGACATTGCTGTAATGCCCTTGCTTACTGACTGTTTCAGCTTTTAACCCCTGGTACCAAAGTCTGCACACTGTTAGTAACAGTTCATTGATATTCTTAGCAGTTGGGCCAGGAGATGGAAAGTGGTATTTTACAGTGTAGCTTACCACAGCTAGTGTTGCAGTTTATTTGTAAGTAAACGATCTTGAAAATTATATTAGGCTCTTTCAGTAAGCATACTGGTACAAGATTAAGAGGCAGTCACTGTGTGAGAGAATTCAGTTGTATTGTATTTGGGTTTCAAAATTCCTGGAACTTTCAATAAATTCCCTGGTGTCCAGAAATCCTGTTTGGAGTATTCTGGATTTCCTGCTTTATTCCCTCCTGATATCCTTTACTAACGACGTGCCACTGGCTTTGAGTAAGGCCAGTGTGTCTATGTATGTGGACGACTCAGCACTATACACGTCAGCAACTGAAATGACTGAAACACTTAACAAAGAACTGCATTTAGTTTCGGAATGGGTAGCAAGGAATAAGTTAGTCCTAAATATTTCCAAAAATAAAAGCATTGTATTTGGGACAAATCATTCACTAAACCCTGAACCTCGACTAAATCTTGTAATGAATAATGTGGTGATTGAGCAAGTTGAGGTGACTAAACTGCTTGGAGGAACCCTGGATTGTAAACGGTCATGGTCAAAACATAACAGTAGCTAAATGGGGAGAAGTCTGTCCATAATAAAGCACTGCTCTGCCTTTTTAACAACACTATCAACAAGGCAGGTCCTTCAGGCCGTGATTTTGCCACACCTGGACTACTGTTCAGTCGTGTGGTCAGGTGCCACAAAGAGAGACTTGGGAAAATGTCAATTGGCTCAGAACAGTGCAGCACAGCTGGACCCTCAGAACAGGGCAGCACGGCTGGACCCTCAGAACAGGGCAGCACGGCTGGACCCTCAGAACAGGGCAGCACGGCTGGACCCTCAGAACGGGGCAGCATGGCTGGCCCTTAAAAGTACACAGAGAGATAACATTAATGACATGCATGTCAATCTCTCATGGCTCAAGTGGAAGAGAGATTGACTTCATCATTACTTGTTTTTGTAAGAAGTGTTGACATGTTGAATGCACAGAGGTGTCTGTTTAAACTACTAGCACACAGCTCGGACACCAATTTTTACCCCAAAAGACATGCCACCAGAGGTTTCTTCACAGTTCCCAAGTAGAGAACAGACTATGGGAGGCACATAGTTCTACATAGAGCCATGACTACATGCAACTCTATTCCACATCAGGCAACTGATGCAAGCAGTAGAATCAGGTTTAAAAAACAGGTGAAAATACACCTTATGGAACAGTGGGGACTGTGAAGTAACACAAACATAGACACAGACACATGCATATACACACACATGATAACATACACACTATACACACACGTACACATGGATTTTGCATTGTAGATATGTGGTAGTGGAGTATGGGCCTAAGGGCACACACTTAGTGTGTTGTAAACTCTTTAATGAATGCATTATTGTAATGTTTTTAAAATTGTATAACTGCCTTAATTTTGCCGGACCCCAAGAAGAGTAGCTAATGCCTTGTCAGCAGCTAATGGGGCTCCATTATAAATGCAAAATACAAATATCCGGGAATGCTCCAACCTAGAATTCTGGAAAACTAGGGAATTTATTGAAAGTTCCCAGAATTTTGCCACCCTAATTGTAGCTTGTCCAGTGTTCAGTGTTAGTTAACTAGGCATCATGGTCCTTGTCTCTTGCCTCTTCTCCTCTCCTTCCTTTGCAGTACTGACTGGCTCCAAACAGCTCAACATCCTCAACCAGTTATTGACTCTCCTCTAACAATGTCCTGATCCTCTGGCAGACGAGACAGAGAGGAGATAAGCTCAGCTCTGTTTGACAATCTCTATCCCCCTCCTCCACACCTCATCCCCTCCTCCACACCTCATCCCTCCATCCCATCATCCACACCTCATCCCCTCCTCCACACCTCATCCCCTCCTCAACACCTCATCCCCTCCTCCACACCACATCCCTCCATCCCATCATCCACACCTCATCCCCTCCTCCACACCTCATCCCCTCCTCCACACCTCATCCCCTCCTCCACACCTCATCCCTCCATCCCTTCATCCACACCTCATCCCCTCCTCCACACCTCATTCCCTCCTCCACACCTCATTCCTCCATCCCCTCCTCCACACCTCATCCCTCCATCCAATCCTCCACACCTCATCCCCTCCTCCACACCTCATCCCCTCCTCCACACCTCATCCCCTCCTCCACACCTCATCCCTCCATCCCTTCATCCACACCTCATCCCCTCCTCCACACCTCATCCCCTCCTCCACACCTCATCCCCTCCTCCACACCTCATCCCTCCATCCCATCATCCACACCTCATCCCCTCCTCCACACCTCATCCCCTCCTCCACACCTCATCCCCTCCTCCACACCTCATCCCTCCATCCCATCATCCTCACCTCATCCCCTCCTCCACACCTCATCCCCTCCTCAACACCTCATCCCCTCCTCCACACCACATCCCTCCATCCCATCATCCACACCTCATCCCCTCCTCCACACCTCATCCCCTCCTCCACACCTCATCCCCTCCTCCACACCTCATCCCTCCATCCCTTCATCCACACCTCATCCCCTCCTCCACACCTCATCCCCTCCTCCACACCTCATCCCCTCCTCCACACCTCATCCCTCCATCCCATCATCCACACCTCATCCCCTCCTCCACACCTCATCCCTCCATCCCCTCCTCCACACCTCATTCCCTCCTCCACACCTCATCCCTCCATCCCATCCTCCACACCTCATCCCTACATCCCATCCTCCACACCTCATCCCTCCATCCCATCATCCACACCTCATCCTTCCATCCCACTCTCCTCTCCTCATCCTGCTTTCTCCCAGATGTGTGATTTAATTTGTTTGGTAATACAAGATTGGCATGTTGAGCCCAGCCTCACTCCAAAGTGAAGTTGGACAAGGGCATTGGAGCCTCACCATGTAAAACTGTTTAACCTTGACAGCTACTTGAGTGGGCAAAGGATTGCTGCTGTGGAGAGGAGAGAAGGATGAGGAGAGGAGCACCTGAAAAGGGAAGCCGACACCAATTTACTCCTGTTCTTTCCTCAGGGGAGTCAAGATGCGAGTGCTACTAAGACGGATGCTATTTACCTGGGCCAGTTGCAGCCAGGTGGTATGTTCCATTTGGTATCTCTGTAACTTCTGGAGCTAATCCACATACTTTCCAACCACTCCGCTAAAAACCTCTCCGCACTCAAATCTGCCCCTTCAAATTCGTTCCATTCATAAAAATCTCAATTTAACCAACCTCTATTTTTGTGAATACCTGGAACTACCATTTGGTTTTGAAGTATTGAAACCAAACCATATGATTTGTATGAAAAGTATTTGATAAAAACATGAAAAGGGGAGTGTAAGAAGCGCTCATCATTTCAAATAGGTTTCATGTCATACAAACAGCATAGAAACATTTTAAATTGGTCAGGAGCCAGACAGGGAGACTAAGAAGGAACATGAAAAAATGAATTATGAATTATTTAGGCTATATTTACATTATTTCAAAGAAATACATTGTGAAGCATTTGCGAGTGTGACACAATAGACCGCTAGGGACATAAATCGGTCAGCATTTAAACAACATTTTGTTGTATTAAATCATTATAGTCTATACATTTCGCACATAGGCTGTTACTTTGAATTAAATACACATTTAGAGAAAAATTACTTATTAGTGCCTTTGAATATATTTTTAGAATCATTTTTAGAAACACTAGTTTGGCCAGTCTGTGGTTTCAGGCTAATGTGATGGTGTCTGGAGAGCAGGCCAGCAGTGGAGAATATCTTCTCCTCACTAAACACCCTGTTGGCCACTCTCGTCAGGCTGGGCAGCGATGCAGTTATTTATTTTTATTTTTCTATAGGTAGGCCTAAAGGTTTTTAGGCAAAATAACCCAATCCACAACAACAAAAAACTCTGCATCTCTGCCAAAATGCTCCTTGAATTTGGGAATATGCCAGGTCTATTTGGCCAAAACAATGATGGTCTATTGTATAGATAATAGAACCAAATTTCAGGAAACTTTTAAGAGATGTGATTTTTTGTTTCTAAATACTTTGCTACAACAACACCTTACTTATGCCCACCCCTTTCCTTTCTTTTAGCATGTACATGTAGTAAAGTACACCATCATTCTTTTGGGATACTTGTCTTTTCAGATTACACAATGGTTATTTACTTCTGGACACGACAACAACCCCACTCCCTCTCTTGCTCTTGGTCCTCATCTTTGTAATTCACCTTGATTTTACACCTCTGTGTTTTAACAGTTTCTTTATGAAAAGATTTAGTGAACTCCATGACAGTAGCTAAAGCAAGGGGCTAGTAGCAGCACACAAGTAGACTACAAATGCATGCTGGGCTGGGAATGCCCTGAACTCGTGAAGTGAGCGCTACTGGAGCTAAATTGGAGCGGGTTAGAAGGCGACGCTCCAGTCAAATTAGGATCGTACTGCTCCTCGCTCCACACCAGCTCACATACTCTGTGACTGAGACACACACACACACCCTTTAAACCCCATATGTTCCTTTGAGATCACTCTTTCAAAGTCACTAAGATCTCTTATTCTAGCCACGGCAGCCAAAATAATTGGGCATTTTTATGAATTGCCCTATACATGATGGGATGTTAATCGCTTAATTAACTCAGGAACCACACCTGTGTGGAAGCACCTGCTTTCAAGATACTTTGTATCCCATTACTTTGGCAGTTACCTATTTTAATATTTGAATGGTTGCTATCATTACACCAATGTCTCCCAAAGAGTATTTCTCAATAAAACGTGACACAAATATTTCCCCAATTTTTCAGCACTCGAAAGACAAAAGATCCCATGACAGCCTGCATATTGAGTCAACAATTTGCCATGGTGATGCTAAGCTGGATGCACAGGTGTTGATTTCTAGGTGTCCTCAGAGTTATGCCTATCAAACTGACAATAAGATTCACAACCAGCAGAACACAACAAGCAGCTGGTACATGCCAGGTATGTCAGCTTGAACCATACATACCATGCTGGAGTTTGAGGATTCACAACCAGCAGGACACAACAAGCAGCTGGAATGTCAGCTTGGGTTAGCAGAGTTGACAGAAAGCCAAACCGGTGAACCATACCATGTTTGAGTTTGAGTTGCACACCTTTCCCCACTTTCTAAAAAGTTCAGACTAAAGAACTGCTGAGAAAGTGTCAGGAGATGATAATTAACTTAGTTTGACCTGAACTTTCCAAACCCCAGAGGCAAATGGGCATCAGGGGTGTTGATTTCACTTGTCAGTGTCATGCATGGTGTTACGCTCTCTGTCGGCTCTGATCAGTCACGCTGCTTTGACTGACAGGTCTATTCCACGTGAAACAAAGAGGACGTGCTGAGCTGTTCCAGAGAGCTTTAAGAGGAATTAAAGACAATGAGATCAAACAGTAGAATGAAACATGACTCAATGTCCAGTACAATTACTCATTCAACCCATTTGTCATCAAATAACCTTAACACGTGAAAGAGGATTCTTCCAAACTTTTGAAATACTATCAATTAGTAATTTCATTACAACACTGTTTGTTGCAAATACCCTTGACAAAGGCGTCATTATGACATAAGAAAATGGTGCATAACAAATGCACAACACAGTGACCACCACAAAACATTCACTGTGTGTAGCGAGTATATCCTATTCACCAGTCAACCTGCCAAGGTGTTTCTCCTCTTTCTCTTCTTGACAATGCTACTCAGGAACACACACAGACAGGCAGTGAGAGGGGCTCGAAGCCTGCATGTCTGCCTATCTGTCTCTGTTTCCCTGAGTAGCATTGTCAGGGGAAGAAGAGAGATGGAAGAGGGAAGGAGACGAGAAAAGCAGGCAGGTAGACTGGCAGGCTGGCAGGGAGGGAGACACAGGGAGAATCTCAATTGCATACTCCTTGCGTCCTCTCTCCTCGACTCCTTCTCAAATCCATTGGATGAGAAAGCCAGAAGTCCCTCCCCTCTCATCTCTCCTCCAATGTCATCAATAGGTTTTGAGGAGTTGACGAGGTGTATGCAAATAAGATTCTCCCATAGACAGGGAGTCAGGAAGAGGTCAGATGGAATAAGAGGCGGCAGGGTAGCCTAGTGGTTAGAGCGTTGGACTAGTAACCGGAAGGTTGCGAGTTCAAACCCCCGAGCTGACAAGGTACAAATCTGTCATTCTGCCCCTGAACAGGCAGTTAACCCACTGTTCCTAGGCCGTCATTGAAAATAAGAATTTGTTCTTAACTGACTTGCCTGGTTAAATAAAGGTAAATAAAAAATAAAAAAGAGAAAGTAAGAGGGAGGAATTCCACCAATTAGGCAAGGGAAGCAAAAAGCCTGGCATAAATGGGAATCAGGAAGACTGGGATGCAAGGGAAGGAGGAAGACTGGGATACAAGGGAAGCAGGAAGACTGGGATACAAGGGAAAGAGGAAGAAGGGAAGCAGGAAGACTGGGATACAAGGGAAGCAGGAAGACAGATACACAAGGAGATGGAAGAAGGGAAAGGTGGGGAGGAGAAGAGAGAGACAGGCAGGCTGGGAGAGAGAGAGAGAGAGACAGGAGAGGAGAGAGGATCTCAGGCCAGACTCATTTCCTCCTCCAGTGGAGGGAGACCGCCTATTTCGCCTGTATATGAGAAGGCCAGGCCTAAGGGACAATAGCAGATCACAACCCATCAGGTGGAGGAGCGAGCTCAGATCAAACTGATTGGCAAAGAGGGAGTGTGGAGGTTGGAGCAATGTCTCACTTTTCCATATAATTATCTATTTACGTTACGCATTTTAATTCACTGAAAGTAACCCACATTAGTGCAGTTCAATCAATAACCCATTCGCTTATCAAAAAGTAGAATTAAGACGCGTCAACACTTGTTTTTTTACGTCTTCTCCTATAAGCACATTCACTGAGTGGACTAAATATTAGGAACAGTTGATCTTTTCATGACAGACTGACCAGGTAAATCCACTTCAATCATAGTAGATGAAGGGGAGGAGACAGGTTAAGTCCATGCCCTGACAAATTGAGGCTGTTCTGAAGGAAAGGGGGGGACCAAGAGAGAGAGGATACAATCTACCACACCTGGATAATATGGCCAGCAAGGATCCTCATTTAACTTGACTCATTATCAACAATCTAACAGCGAGAGAGAGAGAGAGAGAGAGCAGGAGCTCACCCTTGTTATTTCCATAAATTAACTGTCTTACTAAATCATAAAAGCCCTTGCTGTCGCCCCGTATGGAAAACCCATTAGATACGATCACTAATGTACATAAACTAATGAGCATAATATCCTTCTCTAGATGTTCCTGCACCACATGCTATCATTTAAACCTAGTTTACAAAATTAGGACATTTCTATAGCCTCTATTCCTCGAGCACAGTTTACTGTGTGTACCTAATAAACAGGCCACTGTTTATGTATATCAGCTGCTGCTAAATGGATCCACAAACACAACATGTAGGTTAACGGATTGAGGAATCACCATGGGGGGCTTACTTTCTCAAATCATCAATATCCTATAGTCTGTATAGCCTATAGTTTTACCATGCAGCCCATGTGTATTTTGATTTGTAAGACATTCTAAGGTTTTATCATTCACAATTAAAGTTGCCAAACTACTCTAAATCTAGCACACAGGACCAGTTTCAAATACTAATTTTACATTCTTCTTACTATCAAATCATCTAATATAAAATAATGGCAGGAGACTTATGAGCACATCATGTCAGCTAAATGAACAAGCCGACAACCTATGGCATGGAGCATAGCCAGGTAACATACAGTAGCCCAACTCATATTCTGTTCTTCTGAAAAACATTTTCTTCATATCATGTTTCTTTAGACCTGACTAAAATAAAAAATAAAAATGATTTATTGAGATGGTGTGTACTAAATGAATTTATTAGACTTTTTAAAAATGTAGATGTTCCAAAGACACGTATCGGTGACTTGTATGCGTGGAGGCCTGGAGATTCTAAACGTGTAGATGTTAATTACCCATGAGATCGGCAGTAATTTGCATGACAATAACCGTCTGACAATATTTCATGACTGCCACAGCCCTACACGGGAGCTGTTATGTATACAGTTAACTATTTTATTTGTTTTTATTTTTTACCTTTATTTTACTAGGCAAGTCAGTTAAGAACAAGTTCTTATTTTCAATGACAGTGGGTTAACTGCCTGTTCAGGGGCAGAATGACAGATTTGTACCTTGTCAGCTCAGGGATTTGAACTTGCAACCTTTTGGTTACTATTCCAACGCTCTAACCTCTAGGCTACTCTGCCGCCCCTACTACCAAAATAATGGAAACATTTGAGTAAATGAGAGATACAAAGTACAGTTGAAGTCGGAAGTTTACATACACCTTAGTCGAATACATAACGACTCAGTTTTCCATAATTCCTGATGTTTAATCCTAGTAATGATTCCCTGTCTTAGGTCAGTTAGAATCACCACTTTATTTTAAGAATGTGATTACATGCACTCAATTCATATTTGGTAGCATTGCCTTTAAATTGCTTAACTTGGGTCAAATGTTTCAGGTCGCCTTCCACAAACTTCCCACAATAAATTGGGTGAATTTTGGCTCATTCCTCCTGACAGAGCTGGTGTAGCTGAGTCAGGTTTGTAGGCCTCCTTGCTCAGACACGCTTTTTCAGTTCTCACTTTTCGCACCAAAATACGTTCATCTCTAGGAGACAGAACGCATCTCCTTCCTGACGGGTGCGTGGTCCCATGGTTTTATACTTGCGTACTAATGTTTGTATGCAACATGGTACCTTCAGGCGCTTGGAAATGGCTCCCAAGGATGAACCAGACTTGTGGAGGTTTACAAGTTGTTTTCTGAGGTCTTGGCTGTGTTCTTTTGATTTTCCCATGATGTCAAGCAAAGAGGCACTGAGTTTGAAGGTAGGCCTTGAAATAAATCCACAGGTACACCACCAATTGACTCAAATGATGTCAATTAGCCTAATCAGAAGCTTCTAAAGCCTTGACATCATTTTCTGGAATTTTCCAAGCTGTTTAGAGGCACAGTCAATTTAGTGTATGTAAACAACTGATCCTCTGGAATTGTGATACAGTGATTTATAAGTGAAATAATCTGTCTGTAAATAATTTCTGGAAAAATTACTTGTGTCATGCACAAAGTAGATGTCCTAACTGACTTGCCAAAACTATAGTTTATTAAAAAGAAATGTGTGGAGTGGTTGAAAAATTAGTTTTAATGACTCCAACCTAAGTGTATGTAAACTTCCGACTTCAACTGAATATTGAAAGCAGGTACTTCCACACAGGTGTGGTTCCTGATTTAATTAATCAATAAACATCTCATCATGCTTAGGGCCATGTATAAGAAGGCTGGTAGCCCAGTATTTAGGATGCCATGACTAATAATAGGATGACAATGCCTCCATTCACAGTGCACAGGTGGTCACAAAATGGTTTGATTAGCATGAAAACTATGTAAGCCATATGCCATGTCAGTCACCAGATCTTAGCCCAATTGAACACTTTTGGGAGATTCTGGAGCGGCACCTGAGATAGCGTTTTCCACCACCACCAATGAAAAAACGAATGGAATGGAATTTCTTGTAGAGTCTATACTGAACAAAAATATAAACAAAGAAAATATAAGCGCAACATGCGACATGATTTTACTGCGTTACCGTTCATATAAGGAGATCAGTCAATTGAAAAAAAATAATTTGGCCCTAATCTATGGATTTCACATGACTGGGCAGACCCAGCCAATCAGAAGAGTTTTCCCCACAAAAAGGCTTTATTACAGACAGAAATGATTTCATCATCTGTCTGGGTGGCCGGTCTCAGACGATCCCACAGGTGAAGAAGCCGGATGTGGAGTTCCTTGCGTGGTTACATGTGGTCTGCGGTTGTGAGACCAGTTGGACGTATGGTGAAAAGACCACAAAATTAGTCATGCTATTCTGTATTTTACTACTGAGAGAGTTGGCTATTGTTATATGCTAGTGTTTTGTCGAACATATAAAAACTTGCATTGTGTGACTTAGTGCTAAGTCATTTGGGTGTGACCGTACTATGTTTCACTCCCTTGTTTCCACACCCCTGTCAAACTGCCACGTAGACAAAAGAGGCTGTACTTTCTATAAAAGCTGAGAGCCGACTCTTGTTCGTTGGACTTTTTAACTCTTCACTGTTGAGGGGATTGTTGAACTGCTCCATTTTTGCAAATCTTATAATAAAGTTGTTTGAAGAATCTACAGTCTCTCTTCCTATAGACTTTCCACTACAGACGTACTGCCAAATTCTCTAAAACAACATCGGAGGTGGCTTACAGCAGAGAAATGAACATTCAATTCTCTGACAACAGCTTTGGTGGGCATCCCTGCAGTCAGCATTCCAATTGCACGCTCCCTCAAAACAAGAGACATCTATGGCATTTTGTTGTGTGACAAAATGTAACATTTTAGAGTGGCCTTTTATTGTCTCCAGCACAGGGTGCACCTACAGTACCAGACAGTACAGTACTATTCAGGAAACAACAGCACAGTACAGTACTATTCAGGAAACAACAGCACAGTACAGTACTATTCAGGAAACAACAGCACAGTACAGTACAGTTCAGTACACAACAGAACAGCACAATACAGTTCAGTTCAGTACACAACAGCACAGCACAGTACAGTTAAGTCCAGTACACACAAGGCACAGTACAGTAGAGTACACAACAGCACAGTATAGTTCAGTTCAGTACACAACAGCACAGCACAGTTCAGTACACATCAACACAGTACAGTATAGCACAGTTCAGTACACAACACGACACAGAGCACAGCACAGTTCAGTACACAACAGCACAGTACAGCATTGTATAGTTCACTACACAACAGCACAGTACAGTACATTACACAACATCACAGCACAGTACAGTACAGTACAGTTTAGTACACAACAGCACAGTACACTTCAGTACACAACAGCACAGTACAGTTCAGTACACAACAGCACAGTACAGTTCAGTACACAACAGCACAGTACAGTTCAGTACACAACAGCACAGTACAGCACAGTACACTTCAGTACACAACAGCACAGTACAGTTCAGTACACAACAGCACAGTACAGTTCAGTACACAACAGCACAGTACAGTTCAGTACACAACAGCACAGTACAGCACAGTACACTTCAGTACACAACAGCACAGTACAGTTCAGTACACAACAGCACAGTACAGTTCAGTACACAACAGCACAGTACACAACAGCACAGTACAGTTCAGTACACAACAGCACAGTACAGTTCAGTACACAACAGCACAGTACAGTTCAGTACACAACAGCACAGTACACAACAGCACAGTACAGTTCAGTACACAACAGCACAGTACTGTTCAATTCCGCATGTTTTTATGGAAGGAGCTGTAAGGAGTCGGCTCAGTAAAGATCATAATGTATTCAGTGGATGGCAGCCCTCTGGAAGATCTCAAAGAGTCCAGAGGAAATTGATGTAATGAGAATGAAAGTGCATTCTAAATCAGCAGTAGAGGTCAGTCTAGCAGGGCACACTGAGATGAACAAGGCAGAATCCTGTCATCAGAACTGTCTCACTCTGATCGGCTACTATGCTATTTATGAGGGGCACATGCACAATCTAAGACTGATTAGCATGCTATCAAAGTGTAATGAATAAGGGTTTAAAGGGTTGAATCGCTAATATATTAAACATGAAAAAGCTGAAACTTCTCCAAGACAAGTCAGGAACCTGGGTCATGTTCAGAAGGGCAGACACCTGAAAACAAAATGGATGATTAATAATTGGAAAATTCAGGTAGTACTACCCCGTTTCACTCCGTTTTCAAAACGTGTTCTCTCTACTGAACAATACCCATGTTTACCTCTGTGTCCGTTCACAATGACATCTGCCACTACGCATAAGCTTGCTCCTCAATGTGCATCAGTTCCCCAAATTACAACCCCTATCTTCCTGCTCCAGCAACTCCAATATATTTTCCAATCAACGGCTTCATTATTAAGAGTGTTGTCTGTATGGGGGATCTGGTAAGGCGAGGCTACAAGGTTACAGTAGCTGCAGAGAGGATACAGTAACGCCGTTTAGAATATTAATCATGCTGCTGTAGTCATATTGCCGCTGCTCACCTTGAGAGAGAATGCATTGAGGAGACGACAGGTTAATATCTACGCATGTTTATAGTTGAGCAACTAAAACAGGAGAAGGGTGTTTTATTCCATTTGTGAAACCCTCTAACCCTGAAATTACACTGTTACAGTATTACAGCCTATGAAGGATGTTCATCATCACATGTAGTGTCTGGGTGTGTATTCTCACACACGCTTGGAGAATATTCCTTAACTGTTATATTACAGATATTCAAATGTTATGGTAACTTACTGGCAGCCAGAATAGTTTAAAATAATGTGCTGTTAAACCAAAGTTTAATTGGAATTTACGGTAGCATACTGTATCATTTTTTTTTTACAGTAACTTAGACTGAACTGGCTGCCAGTAAGTCACTGTAAAAACAACAGGATTTTTTTGTCCACCCAGTTTTCAAAGAGCCTCCTGTTATTCCAGAGCAGAGATAACCTGACACCTGCAGGGCTAGACAGGCTTTAAGGAGATCCAAACCCACCACAGCTCTAAGGATCTGAGGTGACGTGATGGCCTTCAGTACATGTAATATAATGAGTCATACTGTAATAGTGGCATTTGCTTAAAATATTCTCTCCTGCCTGCTCATCCTTGGGTCTCTTCCACTGTCACCGTGTCACTGTGACTCGTTTGAACCGCCAATAGGAGAGGGCATTCAGCTGCCACAATGCTCATTATACTATCTCCTACTACTCAGCTGAGATAGTGTGCAGAGTAATGATTATACAGCAGGTCAAGGCTAATGAGGATGTTCTGGATGGTTCCTTTTGTTTATATCTGTGAACCCACTGAACCCTGTCACACTCTGAACTTCAACACTACAGGTTTCAACTCTAGATGACAACTACTGCCAATCAATAAATAACTTCTTCCCAAACCAGTCTCCGACAAAGCTACCTATTTAGAATGAATAGATATTTGGTATTACATTACGTAAAATGTATGCACGGATGACTTAGTGACTTTAACAGGCAAATGTGACTGCTAAATGGCATATATTATTATATGATAATTATAATTTTTTAGTAGGATCCCATGACGTCAGCTAATCCAACACAGAACCAAAAATACATTACAAATAATTGCAATTGACATTGAGACATTGCTAACATTTACAAGTAGACATTACAGACACCCAAAATACCTAACAGGTAATAGATTTAACATTCAGTAAATGCTCTCTGGGATTAGCATCTATCTGTCCAGTCATTTGGTCGATTGCATTAGATGTTCTATAGTATCTGTCCAGTCATTTGGTCGATTGCATTAGATGTTCTATAGTATCTGTCCAGTCATTTGGTCGATCACATTAGATGTTCTATAGTATCTGTCCAGGCATTTGGTCGATTGCATTAGATGTTCTATAGTATCTGTCCAGTCATTTGGTCGATTGCATTAGATGTTCTATAGTATCTGTCCAGTCATTTGGACGATTGCATTAGATGTTCTATAGTATCTGTCCAGTCATTTGGTCGATCACATTAGAAAATCTTTGACTTTTTTCTAGAAGGTGGATTTACTTTTTGCCTGAGATGTGAGTTGGTAAAGAAATCCCTTCAGTGGTGGCTCTGTATAAAAATGGTCGATTTGAGGAGATATACATGTCAATGATTTTGGAAATAGTAATGATAGATGATAAATGACCATAATGAATAGATGGGGAGATTGAATTCTTTCTCTAGCCTGAACCAAAGTGCCAAAATAGTCACAGCAGCAAATCAAATGTGATTAGTCACATGTGCAGAAAACAACAGGTACAGTGAAATGGTTACTTATGTGCCCCTAACCAACAATGCAGAAATAAGTGGACTAGTAAAAGTGAACTAGCAACTTCAAAGTTCAACCCCCCGAGCTGACAAGGTACAAATCTGTCGTTCTGTCCCTGAACAGGCAGTTAACCCACCGTTCCTAGGCCGTCATTGAAAATAAGAATTTGTTCTTAACTGACTTGCCTAGTTAAATAAAGGTTAAATAAATAAAGAGCAGCAGTATAAATAACAGTAGCGAGACTATATACAGTGGAAGAACTGGTACAGAGACAATGTGCGAAGGCACAGGTTAGTTGAGGTAATACAGTTGGAGTCAGAAGTTTACAAACATACATTTAAACTCAGTTTTTCACATATCCGGACATTTAATCTTAGTAAAATGCCATGTCTTAAGATATTTAGGATCACCACTTTATTTTAAGAATGTGATTACATACACTCAATTAATATTTGGTAGCATTGCCTTTAAATTGCTTTAACTTGGGTCAAATGTTTCAGTTAGCCTTCCACAAGCTTCCCACAATAAGTTGGGTGAATTTTGGCCCATTCCTCCTGACAGACTTGGTGTAGCTGAGTCAGGTTTGTAGGCCTCCATGCTCAGACACGCTTTTTCAGTTCTGCCCACAAAATTTCACTTTGTGATGGCCACCCCAATACCTTGACTTTGTTGTCCTTAAGCCATTTTGCTATATATATATATATATATATATATATATATATATATATATATATATATATATATATATCTTTCAGGTACTGTACTCTACTGTGCTGTTGTGTATGTAATTGTACTGTACTGTATTGTCCTGTTGTGTATTGTACTAAACTGTATAGTACTTTGCTGTTCTGTACTGTACTGTACTTTGCTGTTGTGTACTGAACCGTTCTGTTGTGTTCTGAACTGTGCTGTGCTGTGCTGTTGTTTACAGAACTGAACTGTGCTGTGCTGTTGTTTACTGAACTGAACTGTGCTGTGCCGTGCTGTTCTGTTGTGTACTGAACTGTGCTTTTCTGTTCTTCACGGAATTGTACTGTACTCTGCTGTTGTGTACTGTACTGTGCTGTGCTGTTGTGCATGTAATTGTACTTTTCTGTACTGTGCTATTGTGTACTGAACTGTACTGTACTGTACTCTGCTGTTGTGTACTGTACTGTGCTGTGCTGTTGTGCATGTAATTGTACTTTTCTGTACTGTGCTATTGTGTACTGAACTGTACTGTACTGTACTCTGCTGTTGTGTACTGTACTGTGCTGTGCTGTTGTGCATGTAATTGTACTTTTCTGTACTGTGCTATTGTGTACTAAACTGTACTGTACTGTACTCTGCTGTTGTGTACTGTGCTGTGCTGTTGTGCATGTTATTGTACTGTTCTGTATTGTGCTATTGTGTACTGAACTGTACTGTACTGTACTGTGCTGTTGTGTACTGAACTGTTTTTTGCTGTTGTTTACAGAACTGTACTGTGCTGTGCTGTTGTGTACTGACCTTTACTGTGCTGTTGTGTACAGACCTGTACTGTGCTTGTGTACTGAACTGTATTGTGCTGTTGTGTACTGAACTGTATTGTGCTGTTGTGTACTGAACTGTATTGTGCTGTTGTGTACTGAACTGTACTGTGCTTGTGTACTGAACTGTATTGTGCTGTTGTGTACTGAACTGTATTGTGCTGTTGTGTGCTGAACTGTATTGTGCTGTTGTGTACTGAACTGTACTGTGTTGTTGTGTACTGAACTGTATTGTGCTGTTGTGTACAGACCTGTACTGTGCTTGTGTACTGAACTGTATTGTGCTGTTGTGTACTGAACTGTACTGTGTTGTTGTGTACTGAACTGTATTGTGCTGTTGTGTACTGAACTGTATTGTGCTGTTGTGTACTGAACTGTACTGTGCTTGTGTACTGAACTGTATTGTGCTGTTGTGTACTGAACTGTATTGTGCTGTTGTGTACTGAACTGTACTGTGCTGTTGTGTACTGAACTGTATTGTGCTGTTGTGTACTGAACTGTATTGTGCTGTTGTGTACTGAACTGTATTGTGCTGTTGTGTACTGAACTGTACTGTGCTTGTGTACTGAACTGTATTGTGCTGTTGTGTACTGAACTGTATTGTGCTGTTGTGTACTGAACTGTACTGTGCTGTTGTGTACTGAACTGTACTGTGCTGTTGTGTACTGAACTGTACTGTGCTTGTGTACTGAACTGTATTGTGCTGTTGTGTACTGAACTGTATTGTGCTGTTGTGTACTGAACTGTATTGTGCTGTTGTGTACTGAACTGTACTGTGCTTGTGTACTGAACTGTATTGTGCTGTTGTGTACTGAACTGTACTGTGCTGTTGTGTACTGAACTGTACTGTGCTGTTGTGTACTGAACTGTACTGTGCTTGTGTACTGAACTGTATTGTGCTGTTGTGTACTGAACTGTATTGTGCTGTTGTGTACTGAACTGTATTGTGCTGTTGTGTACTGAACTGTACTGTGCTTGTGTACTGAACTGTATTGTGCTGTTGTGTACTGAACTGTATTGTGCTGTAGTGTACTGAACTGTACTGTGTTGTTGTGTACTGAACTGTATTGTGCTGTAGTGTACTGAACTGTACTGTGTTGTTGTGTACTGAACTGTATTGTGCTGTTGTGTACTGAACTGTATTGTGCTGTTGTGTACTGAACTGTACTGTGCTTTTGTGTACTGAACTGTACTGTGCTGTTGTGTACTGAACTGTACTGTGTTGTTGTGTACTGAACTTTATTGTGCTGTTGTGTACTGACCTGTACTGTGCTTGTGTACTGAAATGTATTGTGCTGTAGTGTACTGAACTGTACTGTGCTTGTGTACTGAACTGTATTGTGCTGTTTTGTACTGAACTGTATTGTGCTGTTGTGTACTGAACTGTATTGTGCTGTTGTGTACTGAACTGTACTGTGCTTGTGTACTGAACTGTATTGTGCTGTTGTGTACTGAACTGTATTGTGCTGTTGTGTACTGAACTGTACTGTGCTGTTGTGTACTGAACTGTACTGTGCTGTTGTGTACTGAACTGTACTGTGCTTGTGTACTGAACTGTATTGTGCTGTTGTGTACTGAACTGTACTGTGCTTGTGTACTGAACTGTATTGTGCTGTTGTGTACTGAACTGTATTGTGCTGTTGTGTACTGAACTGTATTGTGCTGTTGTGTACTGAACTGTACTGTGCTTGTGTACTGAACTGTATTGTGCTGTTGTGTACTGAACTGTATTGTGCTGTAGTGTACTGAACTGTACTGTGTTGTTGTGTACTGAACTGTTTTGTGCTGTAGTGTACTGAACTGTACTGTGTTGTTGTGTACTGAACTGTATTGTGCTGTTGTGTACTGAACTGTATTGTGCTGTTGTGTACTGAACTGTACTGTGCTGTTGTGTACTGAACTGTACTGTGCTGTTGTGTACTGAACTGTACTGTGTTGTTGTGTACTGAACTTTATTGTGCTGTTGTGTACTGACCTGTACTGTGCTTGTGTACTGAAATGTATTGTGCTGTAGTGTACTGAACTGTACTGTGCTTGTGTACTGAACTGTATTGTGCTGTTTTGTACTGAACTGTATTGTGCTGTTGTGTACTGAACTGTATTGTGCTGTTGTGTACTGAACTGTACTGTGCTTGTGTACTGAACTGTATTGTGCTGTTGTGTACTGAACTGTATTGTGCTGTTGTGTACTGAACTGTACTGTGCTGTTGTGTACTGAACTGTACTGTGCTGTTGTGTACTGAACTGTACTGTGCTTGTGTACTGAACTGTATTGTGCTGTTGTGTACTGAACTGTACTGTGCTTGTGTACTGAACTGTATTGTGCTGTTGTGTACTGAACTGTATTGTGCTGTTGTGTACTGAACTGTATTGTGCTGTTGTGTACTGAACTGTACTGTGCTTGTGTACTGAACTGTATTGTGCTGTTGTGTACTGAACTGTATTGTGCTGTAGTGTACTGAACTGTACTGTGTTGTTGTGTACTGAACTGTATTGTGCTGTAGTGTACTGAACTGTACTGTGTTGTTGTGTACTGAACTGTATTGTGCTGTTGTGTACTGAACTGTATTGTGCTGTTGTGTACTGAACTGTACTGTGCTGTTGTGTACTGAACTGTACTGTGCTGTTGTGTGCTGAACTGTACTGTGTTGTTGTGTACTGAACTTTATTGTGCTGTTGTGTACTGACCTGTACTGTGCTTGTGTACTGAAATGTATTGTGCTGTAGTGTACTGAACTGTACTGTGCTTGTGTACTGAACTGTATTGTGCTGTTTTGTACTGAACTGTATTGTGCTGTTGTGTACTGAACTGTATTGTGCTGTTGTGTACTGAACTGTACTGTGCTGTTGTGTACTGAACTGTACTGTGTTGTTGTGTACTGAACATTATTGTGCTGTTGTGTACTGACCTGCACTGTGCTTGTGTACTGAAATGTATTGTGCTGTTGTGTACTGAACTGTATTGTGCTTGTGTACTGAAATGTATTGTGCTGTAGTGTACTGAACTGTACATCATGCCTTCATGGAAGGAGTTATAAGGAGTCAACTCTGTTGCATGTCATTATATTTGTTTTTCAGCTCTATGTTCTTTGGTCTTTTGTTGATTAACGTGGCATTAACTTTCTTACTACAATTTCAATCATTTGAATCTGTTTTTTTGGGGAAAAAATGTCTAACTAGAGAAAACTGTTTGGACAATATAGGAATCACAATGAACATTATACCACTCATACAGTAGATGCTTGCTTTTGTAACTATTCATTCAACCTAGAGGAAATTTACTGGTGTCTCTTCACAAGCTACTCCTTTTGTGATAATGTTAATATTTACTGGGGTCTCTTCACAACCTAAACCTTTTGGGATAATGTCAATAGATTGATAGCATGAAGAACAAAGGCCTCATAACACGGATAATGGATCAAATGGGTTTGTGTTTGTGTGTGTATGCGTCTGCCTGTATGCTTCTGTGTGTGTGTGTGTGTGTGTGTGTGCGTGTGTCTGCCTGTATGTTTCTGTGTGTGTCTGCCTGTATGCTTCTGTGTGTGTGTGTGTGTGTGTGTGTGTGTGTGTGTGTGTGTGTGTGTGTGTGTGTGTGTGTGTGTGTGTGTGTGTGTGTGTGTTTCTGTGAGCTTGTGTGTCCTCGCAAGATGGGTCAATGTCACCGGATCATTAGATATAACATTCTTATCTACCAGATACTGCAGCTGTACTTGACATGGTGGACTATTGTCAAATTAATCAAGGTGTACAGTGTGTGTTGGAACAAATAGCCCCATTACTTCACGGAGTGATTGAGAGATTGCACCGGGAGACTCTACTGTATTAATAATTAAAAACAGTGATGCTGTTGTCAACGTTCATAAATCAAATCTCAGAGTCATGAGGAGAAGGACAGATAGGAAACAGCTCTCCTGTGAAATGTACACCCTCTACAACAGTCCCTTGTGTGGTATGAATAACAAGTTACAATATGACCTTTCAGTTTGTGAAGTTAGCTATTTTCAGTTGCAAATCTTATTATTTTGGATGAGTAGTCGCCAGTGTCAAGTTTAAAAGTAGAAATCCCAGGCTTATTCAGATTTTTGGACTATTGTGTGTGAAAACAGTCATCTTGGTGGGTGCTATTATTTGTCCTATTTCACACATGTACAAGTGTGTATTAATTGGAAATCTTATTTGTTGTTACATATCCCAACGCCCCCTGAGACTGCCAGGATCTGCCATTATTTACAGAGACCATGGAGCAATCAGGGTTTTTTGGGGGGTTGCAGGCATTACTCAAAACAGAATGAACTAAATTGAATATAATTATGCTAACGTTGCATAGAATATACACCTGGCTGTTTCTGTACTCAGGGCCCAATGGGACCCCAGTGATAAATTGTTGACAACCTGTTGTATTTACTGATCTAGGGGGGGGGGGGCTACTAAGCTAACATATGGAGTTGTCTTATGACTGTCACATCATGGATCATTTAGCTATTTACTTTTGAATTTTAGGACCCTTCTATGTATCTCCAAATAACTGTGAAAAAAATATTTGAAAAAAATATAGAATTAGGCCTTTAGTACTACAGCCCATAGAAACACATTAAATAATACATTCATCAAGGGCAAAACATGACAGTAAAAAATCATTCATAAGGAATAAGGTTTTGAAGTGTCTCCTACAGTGGGGCAAAAAAGTATTTAGTCAGCCACCAATTGTGCAAGTTTTCCCACTTAAAAGGATGAGAGAGGCCTCTCATTTTAATCATAGGTACACTTCAACTATAATAGACAAAATTAGAATAAAATCCAGAAAATCACATTGTAGGATTTTTAATGAATTTATTTGCAAATTATGGTGGAAAATAAGTATTTGGTCACCTACAAACAAGTGAGATTTCTGGCTCTCACAGACCTCTAACTTCTTTAAGAGGCTCCTCTGTCCTCCACTCGTTACCTGTATTAATGGCACCTGTTTGAACTTGTTATCAGTATAAAAGACACCTGTCCACAACTTCAAACAGTCACAATCCAAATTCCACTATGGCCAAGACCAAAGAGCCGTCAAAGGACACCAGAAACAAAATTGTAGACCTGCACCAGGCTGGGAAAACTGAATCTGCAATAGGTAAGCAGCTTGGTTTGAAGAAATCAACTGTGGGAGCAATTATTAGGAAATGGAAGACATACAAGACCACTGATAATCTACCTCGATCTGGGGCTCCACGCAAGATCTCACCCCGTGGAGTCAAAATGATCACAAGAACGGTGAGCAAAAAGTTTGCTAGAGAGCATTTGGATGATCCAGAAGAAGATTGGGAGAATGTCATATGGTCAAATGAATCCAAAATATAACTTTTTGGTAAAAACTCAACTCGTCGTGTTTGGAGGACAAAGAATGCTGAGTTGCATCCAAAGAACACCATAACAACTGTGAAGCATGGAGGTGGAAATATCATGCTTTGGGGCTGTTTTTCTGCATAGGGACCAGGACGACTGATCCGTGTAAAGGAAAGAATGAATGGTGCCATGTATCGTGAGATTTTGAGTGAAAACCTCCTTCCATCAGCAAGCGCATTGAAGTTGAAACGTGGCTGGGTCTTTCAGCATGACAATGATCCCAAACACACCGCCCGGGCAATGAAGGAGTGCCTTTGTAAGAAGCATTTCAAGGTCCTGGAGTGGCCTATCCAGTCTCCAGATCTCAACCCCATAGAAAATCTTTGGAGGGAGTTGAAAGTCCGTGTTGCCCAGCAACAGCCCCAAAACATCACTGCTCTAGAGATCTGCATGGAGGAATGGGCCAAAATACCAGCAACAGTGTATGAAAACCTTGTGAAGACACAAACATTTGACCTCTGTCATTGCCAACAAAGGGTATATGACAAAGTATTGAGATAAACTTTGGTTATTGACCAAATACTTATTTTCCACCATCATTTGAAAATAAATTCATAAAAAATCCTACAATGTGATTTTTTGGATTTTTTTTTCTAATTTTGTCTGTCATAGTTGAAGTGTACCTATGATGAAAATTACAGGCTTCTCTCATCTTTAAGTGGGAGAACTTGCACAATTGGTGGCTGACTAAATACTTTTTTGCCCCACTGTATATCTAGGAGATATAAGAAAGCTCAGGACATACAGTTGAAGTTGGAAGTTTACATACACCTTGGCCAAATACATTTAAAATACGTTTTTAACAATTCCGGACATTTTTCACAATTCCGGACATTTAATCCGAGTAAAAATGCCATGTCTAAGGTCAGTTAGGATCCCCACTTTATTTTAAGAATGTGAAATGTCAGAATAATAGTAGAGAGAATTATTATTTTCAGCTTTTATTTCTTTCATCACATTCCCAGTTGGTCAGAAGTTTACATACACTCAATTAATATTTGGTAGCATTGCCTTTAAATTGCGTTTCGGGTAGCCTTCCACAAGCATCCCACAATAAGTGGGTGAATTTTGGCCCATTCCACCTGACAGAGTCAAGTTTGTAGGTCTCCTTGCTCACACACGCTTTTTCAGTTCTGCCAACAAATTTTGTACAGGATTGAGGTCAGGGCTTTGTGGCTTTGTGTGCTTTTATGTCGATATAGGACTTGTTTTCCTGTGGATTTTGATACTTTTGTACCTGTTTCCTCCAGCATCTTCACAAGGTTCTTTGCTGTTGTTCTGGGATTGATTGCACTTTTCGCACCAAAATACGTTAATCTCTAGGAGACAGAACGCATCTCCATCCTGAGCGGTATGATGGCTGTGTGGTCCCATGGTGTTTATACTTGCGTACTGTTGTTTGTACAGATGAACGTGATAACTTCAGGCATTTGGAAATATCACCCAAGGATGAACCAGATTTGGCTTTGATTTTTTCAGGTCTTGGCTGATTTCTTTTGATTTTCCCATGATGTCAAGCAAAGAGGCCCTGAGTTTGAAGGTAGGCCTTGAATTACATCCATAGGTACACTGCCAATTGATTCAAATGATGAAAATTAGCTTCTAAAGCCATTAAATAATTTTTGTTTAATTTTTGTTTAAAGGCACAGTCAACTTAATGTATGTAAACTTCTGACCCACTGGAATTGTGATACAGTGAATTATAAGTGAAATAATCCGTATGTAAACAATTGTTGAAAAATACTTGTGTCATGCACAAAGTAGATGTCTTAAGCGACTTGCCAAAACTAGTTTGTTAACAAAAAATTTGTGGAGTGGTTGAAAAATGAGTTTTAATGACTCCAACCTGAGTGTATGTAAACTTCCGACTTCAACTGTATATACACCAACAAACTATTGTGATCCATACCCACCAAGAAAGTTGTGAAAAGGGCCAGACAATGCCTTTTCCCTCTCAGGAGCCTGAAGAAATTTGGCATGGGTCCCCAGATCCTCAAAACATTGTCCAGCTGCACCATCGAGAGCATCGTAACCAGTTGAATCACTGCCTGGTATGGTAACTGCTCGGCATCCGACCGTAAGGGTAGTGCGTACAGCCCAATACATCACCGGGGCCAAGCTTCATGCCATCCAGGAACTATATACTAGACAGGGGCCGGATGCAGCCCGCAACCTGATTCAATACGGCCCTCGGAATCATGCTCAGTTCACATAAAGAATTTGCGATTGTAAAGTTTTGAAAAACACATTTGTTTTTCAAATTAAAAGCCCAATGAATACTTGCCTTTGTTTAATGATTTCACTCCCACCGCTTGTGGGACATTCATTTTGAAGGCACGTATAAATAACAACTGAACAAGGACAGACAGTTACTGACAGGCTGACACACGTCACATTACCAAATAGCTAGAAATTGCGCAAAAATGTGTTTTTCAAAGATTTAAAAGAAAAGGAAAGTAGACAATGAATGTAGGGTGTTCCAGCAAGAGTGGACATCGAAATATGTTTTTATTGAGGTATCAGAGAAAGCTGTGTGCTTAGTGTGCAAAGAGAGCATCGCTGTCTTGAAAGACTACAACTTGTCCCGACACTTCCAGACGAAGCAGAGAAATAAAAGAATATCTCTACAGAGCAGAGGGAAAGTGCATCAAAAGAGTTGCTTTCTCAGTTGCAAAAGCAGCAAGGACGTTTCACAAAACTGCATTCCTCAAATGATACAATTGCCATCTACGTACTGTCCCACAAAATTGCTAAACATAGCAAGCCATTCGCTGAGGGCGAATTCATTAAATAATGTTTAATTCACCCTGCAGCAATACTTTGCCCTGACAAGAAAGAGCTGTTTGAAAATGTCTCCCTGTCAAGACGAAGAATAACACGTCGTGATGAGGACATCGCAGAGAATAACACGTTGTGATGAGGACATCACAGAGAATAACACATCATGATGAGGACATCGCAGAGAATAACACGTCGTGATGAGGACATCGCAGAGAATGACACGTCGTGATGAGGACATCGCAGAGAATAACACGTCGTGATGAGGACATCGCAGAGAATAACACGTTGTGATGAGGACATCGCAGAGAATATGGAACAACAGGGTAAAGGATTTCACCTATTTCTCCTTGGCCCTGGATGAGAGCAGTGATGCACGTGACACGGCGCAGTTGTTGATATTCTTACGAGGCATAACCCCAGACTTTGAAATTACAGAGGAGCTTGCTTCTGTGCAGTCCATGAAGAGCTCAACTACAGGGAAAGATCTAATGGAGGAGTTTAATAAGTGTGTGGCAAAGCTGAGACTGAGTTTTGAAAAGTTAACCAGTGTGACCAATGATGGGTGCCCAAACTTGACAATGTTGGAAGAGACAGAGTCATGCAGATCTCCCCTACCACACAAATGTGAGATGGCTGAGTTTGGGGAAGGTGCTTAAAAGGGTGTAGGACCTGAAGTTGGAGATTGCTGAGTTTTTGCAAATGAAAGGAAAATATGTGGATTTCCCTAAACTGCAAGATAAAGAATGGTTGGCTGATTTTGCCTTCACTGTAGACATCATGGCTCTCATGAATAAACTGAATTCCAAACTTGAAGGGAAGGGTCTTTTTTCACATCAGATGTACAGCCTTGTCAAAGCCTTCAAGGGAAAATTATTCCTCCTGACCCGCCAAGTAGAAGCCAACAATCTCACCCACCTTCCGACACTACTCGTCTGTTCCCTATCAGATGAACAGCGGGAGAAGTAGACATTGCCGCTGCGTGCTTTGAACAGTGAGTTGTTTAATAGTTTTGATGATTTCAAAGTGTTGGAAAATGACAAGATGTTGGTTTCCTCATCATCTAATTTGGTTCCCACTGACCTGCAACTTGAGTTTATCGATCTTCAGTCTGATGCATTGATTGGAGAATTATTCAAAACAATGTCACTGAGGAGGTTCTATGCAACTCTCGATGAACAAAACTTTCCATGCTCAGAAGATGTCTGTACTGTTTGGGTCAACCTATGTATGTGAACAGAGATTTTCAGTGATGAAATATAATAAGTCAAGGCACAGATCACCTCTTACTGATTCTCACTTCTCAGCAATCCTGCGCATAGCGAGATCATAAAACTATATCTGACTTCACTGCTCTAGTCAATGCCCATGAGAGACTTCACTCCTCACACTGATAGTTTACTGTAGTTTAATGTTGAGCTCTCTTTCTTGTGTTTTTGTGCATGACTGTTAACAAGAGTTCTCTCCATGGTGCTGAATGCACAGTGTACCTTTCCCTTTGAGTGTTTAATAATGAAAATACCTACCATGGATGTGGTTTATTTCGGTGCAAAATAAGTAGCATATCTGGACATGATTTACAGTAGATATATTTGTCTACAAAGTCATACACATGATGTATAATCCTGTAATATGATTGTGGCCCACGATGGCAAAAATATATTTTAATGTCGCCCTCCTTGGAAAATAATTGCCCAGGCCTTTACTATTTTGGTGTCAGAGGAAGGCACAAAAAATTGTCAAAGACTCCAGTCACCCAAGTCATAGACTGTTCTCACTGCTACCGCACGGCAAGCGGTACCAGAGCAGGTCCAAAAGGATCCTTAACAGCTTCTGCCCCCAAGCCATAAAACTGTTGAACAATGAATCAAATGGCCACCCAGACTATGTACATTGACACCCCCTCCCCATTGTTTTTATACTGCTGCTACTCTCTGTTTATTATCTATGCATACTCACTTTACCTCTACCTAAGTGTACAAATTACCTCGACTAACCTGTACCACCACATATTGACTCGGTACCGGGACTCACTGCATATAGCCTCGCTATTGTTATTTTATTGTGTTACTTTTTATTACATTTTTTAATTTAGTTTATTTTGTAAATATTTTCTTAACTCTATTCCTTGAACTGCAGTGCTGGTTAAGGGCTTGTAAGTAAGCATTTCACGGTAAGGTCTACTACACCTGTTGTATTCGGCACATGTGACAAATACAATTTGATTTGATTTGGAATGCCAAGCGTCACGTCTGGAGGAAACCTGGCACCATCCCTATTGTGAAGCATGGTGATGGCAGCATCATGCTGTGGGGATGTTTTCAATGGCAGAGATTGGGAGACTAGTCAGGATCGAGGGAAAGATGAACAGAGCAAAGTACAGGGAGGTGCTTGATGAAAACTTGCTCCAGAGCGCTCAGAACCTCAGACTGGGGCGAATGTTTACCTTCCAGCAGGACAACAACCCTAAGCACACAGCCAAGACAATGTCTCTGAATGTCCATGAGTGGCCCAGTCAGAGCCCGTACTTGAACCCGATCAAACATCTCTGGAGAGACTTGAAAATAGCTGTGCAGCAACGCTCCCCATCCAACCTGACAGAGCTCAAATCAAATCAAATGTTATTGGTCACATACACATAGTTAGCAGATGTTAATGCGAGTGTAGCGAAATGCTTGTGCTTCTAGTTCCGACAGTACAGTAATATCTAACAATTTCACAACAAATATCTTATACACACAAGTGTAAAAGGATGAATAATAATATGTACATATTAATATATGGATGAGCGATGGCCGTGCGGCATAGGCAAGATGCAGTAGAAAGTGTCATTGTTTAAAGTGACTAGTGATACATTAATTACATCCAATTATTAATTATTAAAGTGGCTATAGATTTGAGTCAGTATGTTGGCAGCAGCCACACAATGTTAGTGATGGCTGTTTAACAGGCTGATGGCCTTGAGATAGAAGCTGTTTTTCAGTCTCTCGGTCCCAGCTTTGATGCACCTGTACTGACCTCGCCTTCTGGATGATAGCGGGGTGAACAGGCAGTGGCTCGGGTAGTTATTGTCCTTGATGATCTTTTTGGCCTTCCTGTGACATCGGGTGGTGTAGGTGTCCTGGGGGGAAGGTAGTTTGCCCCCGGTGATGCGTTGTGCAGACCGCACCACCCTCTCGAGAGCCTTATAGTTGTGGGCGGAGCAGTTGCCGTACCAGGCGGTGATACAGCCCGACAGGATGCTCTCGATTGTGCATCTGTAGAAGTGCTTGAGAGGATGTGCAGAGAAGAATGGGGGAAACTCCCCAAATACATGTGAATCGAGGCTGTAATCGCTGCCAAAGGTGCTTCAGCAAAGTACTGAGTAAAGGGTCTGAATACTTATGGAAATGTATATTTCAGTTTTTATTTTTATTTAAAAAATAAAAAATAAAACACTTTTTTCTTTATCATTATGGGCTATTGTGTGTAGATTGATGAGGGTGAAAAACGATTTAATACATTTTGAAACAAGGCTGTAATGTAACAAAGTGTGGAAAAAGTCAAGGGTTCTGAATACTTTTCGAATGCACTGCATATCTCTAGCTTAAACTGGCAGATTTTGATGGGGATTGTTTTATTATGTTATTTAGTTTGACACATGGGTGAGTCAACATAATCTTAAAGATTTACACTACGATGCCCAGAAGCTGCTGGTTTTCTGTTCTACCTGCTAGTTAACTGCCCACACCTGGTGTCCCAGATCTAAATCAGTCCCTGATTAGAGGAGAACAATTTATAAAATGCAGTGGAACCGGCTCCGAGATACAGAGTTGAGTTTATCATGTGTTTGCTAGAGCAGTGTTTCTTAATCCTAGTCCTGGGGACCACAAGGGGTTCATCACATTTTTGTTTTTTGCCCTAGCACTACACACCTGATTCAAATAATCTAAGGCTTGATGATGAGTTGAGTATTTGAATCGGATGTGTAATGCTAGGGCCAAAACAAAAATGTGGGGTCCCCAGGACCAGGATTGGGAAACACTGCGTTATCTCACACTGTCATCTCTGGTTATCTTAAAGCAAGATGGAAAATATTGTATTTTTATTCTATTCCATTGAATGGGCTGAACTTGCTCAACAAATGTAATCTTTTGTACTTACTTAAAAAATAGGCACAATAATAACCTGAGAGTGTTTCACAGCCAGGGTCTAAATATACTTGCACTTTAAAGAGCAGTAAAGGTGATTTCTTTCTTCCAAAGGGTCTTATTATACCTCATAACCCTGCATGAGAACAGTGCTCCAGATGCATTTTAAACATGACTAGGGAGAGTTATTTCTGTTGCAGTGCGTCAGTCAGTCACCTCCTCAGAGGCTGCAGTCTATCCCAGTTTCCATAACGAACCTCCAGTCATTTATTACTGTCAGAGGAACCCAGGTGTGTCCACGCCCATCCAATCAATTCCTTTAATTAATTCATTTAAAACCCAGGACTTGTGGGTAATCAGCTGACAACTGCAGCCCCTCAAATGGTGTTGTTTTATACCTCCGCCTCTGTTCTAGGAAAGCTGCTGTGCATCATTTATTGGAAAGGCTTCAACAGGTAAAAGTGGCATGTTGACTCTCTGTAGCGCTTTGTAGTTTAGGATGGGGAGAGTTTAGTTTTGTGAGACACATTATCGGTTTGCCTCTGTAGAGTAGACGCTCAGTGACAACTACCCCAGGGTAGAAACTGAAAAGGGAGCAGAGGTGTTAGAAAGAGATGCTAAAACAGTGGAAGTGAGAAAAATGCTTTTTAAATACCCCTCTGGCTCATTAGCTGCAGCATCAGCTCTATAGTTACATGTTACATTTACCTGTAGAATAAGCATCTCCACTTACAAAAGATACAAAAGACCTTTAAAATAAGATATGGGGTTATAGGTCAATCTAGAACAAATGGTATGTACTGTAGGTGTTATTGCATAAGGTATCCTAGTGGTTAAGAGCGTTGGGCCAGTAATCCAAAGGTCGCTGGTTTGAATCCCTGAACCGACTTGGTGAAAAATCAGTTAATGTGCCCTTGAGCAAGACACTTAGCAGTAATTGCTCTGGATAAAAGCATCTGCTAAATAACACATTTTAAATTATACTAACATATATCACACAAATAAATAAAAATAGAATATGATTTGAATATGAAATATAGACATCTCAGGATGTTATTCAAACTCGCAGAGAGAGACAGTTTAGCTAAAATACACAATATATATGCTGAGGAAGTTCGACCATTAAAGGGAGGGAGGCTCTCTTCTCTCCTCAACCCATTTCCACCTCACACAGGCCACAACAGGCAAGACCATAATGTAAGAAAGGACCCAACCGTATGGCGTGACATTAATGATTAATGGGTTAATATTTTATATTTGCTTCAAATGATAAACATTTGAGTTCACGCCTTGCGGTCGGAGTACAGTCTGTATGAAAGACATTGACTTCTAAAATGGACAGAGGGACTGATTAGAATCATGTATAGGACTAGAACCATGTACAGTATAGGACTATAACTAGTAAGACATTAGAAACATCAAGTGTGTCATGCCTGCTCCTACTCTCCCCCCCCCCCCCCCCTCACTGATGCTCAAGGGCGCCAGGCTACCCGTCTTTACACGCACCTGTCACCATCATTACCCGCAGCAGCGCTCATTGGACTTACCTGAACTCCTTCACGTGGTTGATTGCCCCTGTACATCTGTCTGTTCCTCGGTGGTGTTCCCTGTGTCCGCATTAATTGTTGTTGCTGTTCTTGTTCCGTTTCATGTCCGTCAGCTATTAAACCTTCCCTCCCTGTACCCGCTTCCCATCTCCTGTGTTGAACCTTTCAAGGTGCTGCTCCTACCACTACCATCTATAGAATTCTCACGACAGAGGAATGCCAAGACAACTGTCGAGTAATTAAACCAATTAACAGGCTAATCAGTGGACCCCATTACCCTGTAGTAATTACCAACTGGTCTAATGTTCATGCTGACCTTGGTCACACACACCCACGTACATAGACATACATAATACACTGATATAGATAGATATATGTTTACATTAGTGTTGGCGTTATTAACCTTGTATAGAGACAACATGATCCATTAATCAGAGCCCTTCAGCAGTAATTGAAATGTGTGGAATAAAAGAGGGAGGATCAACACTGACTTTAAAACCTGTCCATATTACAAAAACCAGTGCAATATTAACTCCACTTAATGAATTCCATTTAAGTCACACAGAGCAATGAACCTATATACCATACCATTTGATCCTATGAATGTCAAGTATGTAATACATGATATGCATTATGAACACGTTATACATTATAACATTTTTTTAATTTTACCTTTAATTTAACCAGGTAAGCTAGTTAAGAACAAGTTCTGATTTACAACTGCGACCTGGCCAAGATAAAGCAAAGCAGTGCGACAGAAACTTACATATGGAATAAACAATTCTACAGTCAATAACACAATAGAAAAAAATGCCTGTATGCTAACAGTGTGTGAAAATGGCATGAGGCGGTATGGCAATAAATAGGCCATAGTAGCAAAGTAATTAGAATTTAGCAGATTAACACTGGAGTGATAGATGAGCAGATGATGAGCAGATGATGGTGTGTAAGTAGTGATACAGGTGTGCAAAAGAGCAGCAAAGTCAATAAACACAATATAGGGATGAGGTAGGTAGATTGGGTGGGCTATTTACAGATGGACTATGTACAGCTGCAGCAATCAGTTAGCTGCTCAGATAGCTGATGTTTAAAGTTAATCAGGGAAATGTAAGCATCCAGCTTCAGCGATTATTGCAATTCGTTCCAGTCACTGGCAACAGAAAACTGGAAGGAAAGGCAGCCAAAGGAGGTGTTGGATTTGGGGATGACCAGTAAGATATACTTGCTGGAGCACGTGCTACGGGTGGGTGTTGTTATCGTCACCAGTGAGCTGAAGGCGGAGCTTTGCCTAGCATAGACTTATAGATGACCTTGAGTCAGTGAGTCTGGCTACAGAAGATCCAGTGAAGATCCAGTCGACTAGAGCATACAGGTCGCAATGGTGGGTGGTATAAGGGGCTTTGGTAACAAAACGGAAGGCACTGTGATAGACTGCATCGAATTTGCTGAGTAGAGTATTGGAAGCTATTTTGTAGATGACATGGCCGAAGTCTAGGATCGGTAGAATAGTAGGATAGTCAATTTTACTAGGGTAAGTTTGGCGGTGTGAGTGAAGGAGGCTTTGTTGCGAAATAGAAAGCGAATTCTAGGTTTGATTTTGGATTGGAGATGTTTGATATGAGTCTGGAAGGAGAGTTACAGTCTAGCCAGACACCTAGGTATTTGTAGTTGTCCACGTATTCTAGGTCAGAACCGAATAGTGATGCTAGTCGGGCGGGTGGGTGCGAGCAGCGAACGGTTGAGAAGCATGCATTTGGTTTTACTAGCGTTTAAGAGCAGTTGGAGGCCACAGAAGGAGTGTTGTATGGCATTGAAGCTCGTTTGGAGATTAGTTAACACAGTGTCCAAAGAAGGGCCAGATATATACAGAATGATGTCGTCTGCGTAGAGGTGGATCAGGGAATCACCTGCAGCAAGAGCGACATCGTTGATATATACAGAGAAAAGAGTCAGCCCGAGAATTGAATCCTATGGTACCTCCATAGAGACTGCCAGAGGTCCGGACAACAGGCCCGATTTTACACACTGAACTCTGTCTGCAAAGTAGTTGGTGACCAGGCGAGGCAGTCATTTGAGAAAACATGGCTATTGAGTCTGCCGATATTAATGCGGTGACTGACAGAGTCGAAAGCCTTGGCCAGGTCGAAGACGGCTGCACAGTACTGTCTTTTATCGATGGCAGTTATGATATCGTTTTGTACCTTGAGCGTGGCTGAGGTACACCCGTGACCAGCTCAGAAACTGGATTGCAAGCAGAGAAGGTACAGCGTGATTCGAAATGGTCAGTGATCTGTTTATTAACCTGTTGAGTGTAGGGGGCAGTATTTTGATGTTTGGATGAAAAACGTACCCAAATGAAACTGCCTATTTCTCAGGCCCATAAACTAGAATATGCATGTAATTGTCAGATTAGGATAGAAAACACTCCAAAACTGTCAAAATATTGTCTGTGTATAACAGAACTGATATTGTAGGCAAAAACCTGAGGAAAATCCAACTAGGAAGTGCCTCTTATTTTGAAACCTCCCTGTTCCATTGCATGCCTTACTTCCATTTAAAGGGATATCAACCAGATGGTGTGAACAGTCTTTAGACATAGTTTCAGCCTTTTATTCTGAAAAATTAGCGAGAACGGTCACATCGCGTCAGTGGATGGCTGGGTGCCAGCAGAGTTTTACATGTGCCAACAGCTTGGAGCAGACATTTTCTCTCTCCTATTGAAAAAGCTACGGTCTGGATAAAATATCATTGATTATTGATTGTAAAAACTACCTGAGGATTGATTATAAAAAACGTTTGACAAGTTTCTACGAACTTTACGGATACTATTTGGAATTTTTGTCTGCCCCATCGTGACCGCTCAATGGATTTCTGAACATAACGCACCAACCTAATTAAGGTATTTTGGATATAAAAATAATCTTTATGGAACAAAAGGGACATTTATTGTGTAACTGGACGTCTCGTGAGTGCAAACATCTGAAGATCATCAAAGGTAAGCGATTAATTTGATTGCTTTTCTGACTTTCATGACCAATCTACTTTGCTGCTAGCTGTTTGTAATGTTTTGTCTGCTGAGAGAGATGGCCTTACATAAACGCTTGGTTTGCTTTCGCTGTAAAGCTTTTTTGAAATCTGACACACCAGGTGGATTAACAACAAGCTCAGCTGTGTTTTTCTATATTGCACTTTAAGTAATTTAAGTTTAATTTGGCGCTCTGCAATTCAGCGGATGTTGACGAAAATGATCCCGCTAAAGGGATGGGTGCGCCAAGAAGTTAACTTGGCTTTCAAAGACTTTAGAAAGGCAGGGCAGGATGGATATAGGTCTGTAACAGTTTGGGTCTAGAGTGTCACCCACTTTGAAGAGGGAGATGACCGCGGCAGCTTTCCAATCTTTAAGGATCTCGGACAAAACGAAAGAGAGGTTGAACAGACTGGTAATTGGGGTTGCAACAATAGGGGTTGCAACAAGGAATTTTAGATACAGAGGATCCAGATTGTCTTGCCCCAGCTGATTTGTACGGGTCCAGGTTTTGCAGCTCTTTCAGAACATCTGCGATCTGGAGTTGGGTGAAGGAGAAGTTGGGGAGGCTCGGGCAAGTAGCTGCGAGGGGTGAGGAGCTGTTGGCTGGGGTTAGGGTAGCCAGGAGGAAAGCATGGCCAGCTGTAGAGAAATGCTTATTGAAATTTCGATTATCATGGATTTATCGGTTTGTGACCATGTCGCCTAGCCTCAGTGCAGTGGGCAGCTGGGAGGAGGTGCTCTTGATCTCCATGGACTTTACAGTGTCCCAAAACTTTTTGGAGTTAAAGCTACAAGATGCATATTTCTGTTTGAAAAAGCTAGCCTTTGCTTTCCTGGCTGACTGTGTGTATTGGTTCCTGACTTCCCTGAACAGTTGCTTATCGAAGGGACTATTCGATGCCATTGCAGTCCGCCACAGGATGTTTTTGTGCTGGTCAAGGGCAGTCCGGAGTGAACCAAAGGCTATATCTGTTCTTAGTTCTACATGCTTATTTAAGATGGTGAGGAAATTACTTTGAAAGAACGAACAGGCATCCTCAACTGACGGGATGAGGTCAATATCCTTCCAGGATACCTGGGCCAGGTTGATTAGAAAGGCCTGCTCACAGAAGTGTTTTAGGGAGCATTTTACAGTGATGAGGGGTGGTCGTTTAACCGCGGACCCATAGCTGATGCAGGCAATGAGGCAGTGATTGCTGAGATCCTGGTTGAAAACAGCAGAGGTGTATTTGGAGGGCAAGTTGGTCAGGATAATATCTATGAGGGTGCCCATGTTTATGGATTTATGGTTGTACCTGGTGGTTTCCTTAATAATTTGTGTGAGATTGAGGGAATCTAGTTTAGATTGTAGGACTGCTGGGGTGTTAAGCATATCCCAGTTTAGGTCATCTAACAGAACAAACTCTGAAGATAGTTGGGGTGCAATCAATTCACATATGGTGTCCAGGGCACAGCTGGGAGCTGAGGGGGGTCTATAACAGGCGGCAACAGTGAGAGACTTAAAATTAGAAGCTCTAACAGTTTGGGCATAGACCTGGAAAGTATGACAGAACTTTGCAAGCTGTCTCTGCAGTAGATTGCAACTCCTCCCCCTTTGGCAGTTCTATCTTGATGGAAAATGTTGTAGTTGGGTATGGAAATCTCAGAATTTTTGCTGGCCTTCCTATGCCAGGATTCAGACAAGGCAAGGACATCAGGATTGGCGGAGTGTGCTAAAGCAGTGAGTAAAACAAACTTAGGGAGGAGGCTTCTGATGTTAACATGCATGAAACCAAGGCTTTTCGATTACAGAAGTCAACAAATGTGAGTGCCTGGGGACACGCAGGGCCTGGGTTAGCCTCTACATCAACCAAGGAACAGAGGAGGAGTAGGATGAGCGTACGGCTAAAGGCTAAAGCAAAACTGGTCGTCTAGTGCGTTGGGGACAGAGAATAAAAGGAGCATATTTCTGGGCGTGGTAGAATAGATTCAGGGCATAATGTGCAGACAGGAGTATGGTGGGGTGCGGGTACAGTGGAGGTAAGCCCAGGCACTGAGTGATGATAAGAGCGGTTGCATCTCTGGACATGCTGGTTATAATGGGTGAGGTCACCGCATGTGTGGCAGGTGTGACAAAGGAGGTATCTAAGGCATGTACAGTGGGACTAGGGGTGCCGCAGTAAACTAAAACAATGATAATTATCCTAAACAACAGTATACAAGCCATGTTGACATTTGAGAGAGACCTAAAGCGAGGCATAAAGCAATCACAGATATTGATTAGGAGAGTTAGCTAAGTCAACAACGGGTAAGACAACAACAGCTAATCAGCTAAGTCAACAACAACAGGTAAAATGGCGATGAATGGACAGAGGGTCGGTTATCTACACACAGGGCCTGAGTTCGGGGCTAGGGCCGATAGATAAACAAAGTGGAGTACCGTGATTAAATGAACAGTCCAGCAGGCATCAGCTATGTAGCCAAGAGATCAGAGGGTCCAGTGTACAGCAATAGAAGCCGCTAGGCAGTAGTTACTACGCTAGCAAGCGGGAGACACTGCGTTTAAAGTTAGCAGTCCTTGTTAGGTAGAAGCATCTGCTCCGTCGTCCGGCAAAGGCTGGGTGGAGGCACAGCTGATGGAATTACTTCTGCGGACCAGTCGTGGTGGTACGGCGGGGCGCCGTGTCGACAAAGGGACCGGGCCAGATGGCAAAAGAGGTATTGTAGTTGTGGCCATTTGGTTTGCTAGCCGGGAGATGTGCCTAGCTCAGGGCTAGCTTCAGGGCTGGGTCACTCAGTGGCAGGTAGCTAGCTGTGATGATCAATGATCCAGGGTTTACGGCAGGAATCTGGCATCGTAGTGGAGACAGTCCGAGGCTGGCAAGTTTTATCCAGACTAAAAAAACGGCTGGTGCCTGAGCAGAGGGTAAAGGCCACTAGCAGTGGCTAACAATGATAAATGGCTAGTAACTTAGCTAATTAGCTGGCTACCTTCTAATGAAAGTTTAGGCTATAGGGTCTAAAACAAATAGTGGATCCGTGTCACATTGAGTGAGGCGGGTTACCGGAAGGTATATTTAATTTTAAAATGGAAAAAGAGATTGAAAAATAAATTGGAATATATACAAAAAGAGACAAAAAATACAAAAAGTAAACGAGAGGTCAACAAACCACGTCTGCACTGCTACGCCATCTTGGATTCACAACATGGCTATAGAGAGGATCTTTCCCTTTTAACAGATGACATGTTGGGATGAAGAGTCAGCAGCTCCATTCTCCTAGCGACATATAAAGGCCTCTGCTTCTCTCTGCAGCTCAATACATCAATCAAAGACATTGATTGAATTTCACTCTCCTGGCCCCTTGAGGGCCCCAGGGCTCAAATCACTGACTGAAAGGTAACTTCCTCAAAAAGAAACACTTGTTCAAGTTACCAGGAGCTTCATTAAATGGTGATCTGATCTCTCAAAGGAGAGCCAGGTCAAGTTGAAAATACATGGTAGAGAGGAGGAGGAGTGCTGGAGAGAGTGTGGGAGGAAGAGAGAAAGAGGGTGAGGGGAGAGAGAAGGGGAGGAAGGGAGAGATAAGGTAGATAAGGTGTATGTACTGTACAAGGCAGGGTGAGTTTGAGGACAGAAAAGGTGACCAGCAAGTAGGGAAGTGCTGGAGAGCTGTTTGATCAAGGCCAATAACATTCCATAGGTTTACATTGTAATATTGATTCAAAACATCTTCCTATGACTCACATTGACCTCTAAACATTGCAACTCATTATTCCAGTCAGACATTAATTTAAATTCCCCCTATCACTGAGAAACACTTTCCAATAATGCATTTAATAATTTTCTGACTTTACAGCCTTACTCAAAAATTGTTTAAAAATAATAATAACAAAGGAAAATGGCAATCTACACACAATGCCCCATAATGACAAAGCAGAAACGAGTGTTTAGCAATTTTTGCAAATGTATTTGTAAGGACCGACGCCGGAGATGAGAAGCAGGTACGGGGAGTCAAACATTTAACAGACAGATATAGGGGAGGTAATGACAGAGGTGATTGAGTCCAGATGAGTCAAATCATCGCTGATGCGCTTGACAGCAGAGTGTGTTTGTCTTTTGTTGTGACTTAGATAAAGATCAAATTTTATGACCATTTTATGCAGAAGTCCAGGTAATTCCCAAGGGTTCACATACTTTGTCTTGCATCTTTGTCATCTCTTTATGAGTATAATATTATGCATGTTGTCACGATCGTCGTATCGAGGAGACCAAAGCACAGCGTGATGTGATTACATCTTTTTAATGAAAGACGAAAAACACAAAGTACACTAACCAAACAAACAAACTAACAAGACGAACGTGACTGATATCAAAACACTGTGCTAACGTACAACATAACATAGACAATAACTCACGAAATACCCAAAGAAGATGGCTGCCTAAATATGGTTCCCAATCAGAGACAACGATAAACACCTGTCTCTAATTGAGAACCAATCTAGGCAACCATAGACATATATAAACACCTAGATGATAAACAACCCCATAAACCTACAAAACCCCTAGACAGTACAAAAACACATACATCACACATGTCACACCCTGACCTAACCAAAACCATAAAGAAAACAAAGCTCAGGTCAGGGCGTGACACATGTAATGAAATAGGCTAGCATAACACTTATGTTTGTTAGCCTATGTTGCTATGTTGCTTGCTACGCTATTACACATCGGGCGACAATATTCAGTTTTCTGTCAAACTAGCTTACATAACAGAACAAGGCTAAAACTGGTGAGTATAGAGAGTATAAGGATATTGTTATCCACATCAGCACCAATGATGATAGGATGAAACAGTCAGAGGTCACCAAGCGCAACAAGGCCTTGAGTAATTGTCTCTGGCCCCCTCACAGTTAGGGGGAGTGATGAGCTCTACAGCAGTCTCACAACTCAATTGCTGGTTGAAAACTGTTTTCTGCCCCTCCCCAAAAGATACCATTTGTAAATAATTTGCCCTCTTTCTGGGACTCACCCACAGACAGATCCAAGCCTGGCCTGCTGAGGAGTGACGGACTCCATCCTAGCTAGAGGGGTGCTCTCATCTTATCTATGAACATAGACAAGGCTCTAACTTCTCTAGCTCCACAATGAGATAGGGTGCAGGCTGTTAGCGAGCCTGCCAGCTCAGTGGAGTCTGCCACTAGCATAGTCAGTGTAGTCAGCTCAGCTATCTGCATTGAGACCGTGTCTGTGCCTCGATCTAGGTTGGGCAAAACTAAACAAGGTGGTGTTCGCCTTAACAATCTCACTGGAATAAAGACCTCCTCCATTCCTGTCATTATTGAAAGAGATTCTGATATCTCAAAATAGGGGTACTCAATTTTAGACCCTTCACTTCCAAGGCAGTTATAGCCAATGAACTAATCACTGATCATAATCTTGATGGATTGGCGCCCCCTTGGGTGTTGCTGTGGCGGAGATCTTTGTGGGCTATATTGTGACGATTTCGTGAAGCCATTTCCGGTCACAACTTGCAGACTTGTTTACGTGTTGCTGTGCGTTTTGTTGCCAACCTTACTTTGCTACCTGACAACTTTACAGATTTAACTTTTTAATTACGTTTATATTTTTGTTTTTTCACTCACTCATCTTTTTTTCATTCAACTTTTTCACTCCGGAGGCTTTATCCGGACATGGTTCGTCAGGACCTCCAACAGCCAAAGATAAGTAGTAAAATTAACATGATCTCTTCTAATTGCAGTCGCTGTACTCATAATATAGAGGAGAGCGTGCTACAAGCCCAGCTTCAGACACAATCGTTAGGCAAGGGTAATTTCAGTGTAGGGTCTGTGCCACCAGTAAGTACAGATAGTAAGTTAGTATAAATCTCCTCTCATGGTCCCCACAGCCGGACAACTTTCTCACGGTTTCTGGAGGGAAATGTAGATAATTTCCTCATTTAACGTTCCTCATTGAGTTCCCAGAATTCCTATCGGACCTTGTTGTCATAGCAGAAAATATTCAAATTTTTGGTGACTTTAATATTCACATGGAAATGTCCACAGACCCACTCCAAAAGGCTTTCGGAGCCATCATTGACTGGGTTTTGTCCAACATGTCTCTGGACCTAATCACTGTCACAGTCATACTCTGGACCTAGTTTTGTCCCATAGAATAAATGTTGTGGATCTTAATGTTTTTCCTCATAATCCTGGACTATCGGACCACCATTTTAATTGCAACAAATAATCTGCTCAGACCCCAACCAAGGAACATCAAAAGTCGTGCTATAAATTTACAGACAACACAAAGATTCCTTGATGTCCTTCAGATTCCCTCTGTCTACCCAAGGATGTCAGAGGACAAAAATCAGTTAACCACCTAACTGAGGAACTCAATTTAACCTTGCGCAATACCCTAGATGCAGTTGCACCCCTAAAAACTAAAAACATTTCTCATAAGAAACTAGCTCCCTGGTATACAGAAAATACCCGAGCTCTGAAGCAAGCTTCCAGAAAATTGGAACGGAAATGGCGCCACACCAAACTAGAAGTCTTCCGACTAGCTTGGAAAGACGGTACCGTGCAGTATCGAAGAGCCCTCACTGCTGCTCGATCATCCTATTTTTCCAACTTAATTGAGGAAAATATGAACAATCCTAAATTCTTTTTTGATACTGTCGCAAAGTTAACTAAAAAGCAGCATTCCCCAAGAGAGGATGGCTTTCATTTCAGCAGTAATAAATTCATGAACTTCTTTGAGGAAAATATCATGATTATTAGAAAGCAAACTACGGACTCCTCTTCAAAGCTCAGTTGTCCTGAGTCTGCACAACTTTGCCAGGATCTAGGATCAAGAGACACTCAAGTGTTTTAGTACTATATCTCTTGACACAATGATGGAAATAATCATGGCCTCTAAACCTTCAAGCTACATACTGGACCCTATTCCAACTAAACTACTGAAAGAGCTGCTTCCTGTGCTTGGCCCGCCTATGTTGAACATAATAAACGGCTCCCTATCCACCGGATGTGTACCAAACTCACTAAAAGGGGCAGTAATAAAGCCTCTTTTGAAAAAGCCTAACCTTGACCCAGAAAATGTAAAAAACTATCGGCCTATATCAAATCTCCCATTCCTCTCATTTAAAAAAAAAATGCATGCAAGAGCACCAGGTCTTGGTAGATTTGCAGTGGTCTGATACTCCTTCCATTTCAATATTATCGCTTGCACAGTGCTCCTTGGGATGTTTAAAGCTTGGGAAATCTTTTTGTATCCAAATCCAGCTTTAAACTTCTGCCTGGTGTGTTCCTTGTTCTTCATGATGCTCTCTGCGCTTTTAACGGACCTCTGAGACTATCACAGTGCAGGTGCATTTATACGGAGACTTGATTACACACAGGTGGATTGCATTTATCATCATTAGTCATTTAGGTCAACATTGGATCATTCAGAGATCCTCACTGAACTTCTGGAGAGAGTTTGCTCCACTGAAAGTAAAGGGGCTGAATAATTTTGCACGCCCAATTTTTCAGTTTGATTTGTTAAAAAAGTTTGAAATATCCAATAAATGTCGTTCCACTTCATGATTGTGTCCCACTTGTTGTTGATTCTTCACAAAAAAATACAGTTTTATATCTTTATGTTTGGAGCCTGAAATGTGGCAAAAGGTCGCAAAGTTCAAGGGGGCCAGACCAGTGACTCAAATAGCTGCCATCCGGTCCCACATCACACTAGAGGCTTCATTCCACGTTCTACTGACTGTTGACATCTAGTGGAAGGCGTAGGAAGTGCGAACAGATCCATATCTTATTTGGATGTGAATAAGCGATGAGTTGAAAATCAACCAGCCCCAGAATTTCCACTTCCTGTTTGGAAGTTTGCCTGCCCTATGAGTTCTGTTATACTCACAGACATACAGTGGGGCAAAAAAGTATTTGTCAGCCACCAATTGTGCAAGTTCTCCCACTGTAATTTTCATCATAGGGACACTTCAACTATGACAGGCAAAATGAAAAAAAAAATACAGAAAATAACATTGCAAATAAATTCATTAAAAATCCTACAAATTATGGTGGAAAATAAGTATTTGGTCACCAACAAACAAGCAAGATTTCTGGCTCTCACAGACCTGTAACTTCTTCTTTAAGAGGCTCATCTGTCCTCCACTCATTACCTGTATTTATGGCACCTGTTTGAACTTGTTATCAGTATAAAAGACACCTGTCCACAACCTCAAACAGTCACACTCCAAACTCCACTATGGCCAAGACCAAAGAGCTGTCAAAGGACACCAGAAACAAAATTGTAGACCTGCACCAGGCTGGGAAGACTGAATCTGCAATAGGTAACAGCTTGGTTTGAAGAAATCAACTGTGGGAGCAATTATTAGGAAATGGAAGACATAAAAGAACATTGAAAATCTCCCTCGATCTGGGGCTCCACGCAAGATCTCACCCAGTGAGGTCAAAATTATCACAAGAACGGTGAGCAAAAATCCCATAACCACACAGGGGGACCTAGTGAATGACCTGCAAAGAGCTGGGACCAAAGTAACAAAGCCTACCATCAGTAACACTACGCCGCCAGAGACTCAAATCCTGCAGTGCCAGACGTCTCCCCCTGCTTAAGCCAGTACATGTCCAGGCCCGTCTGAAGTTTGCTAGAGAGCATTTGGATGATCCAGAAGAAGTTTGGGAGAATGTCATATGGTCAGATGGAAAAAGGAATCCGGTTGATATCCCTTTAAATGGAGCAGAGGCATGCAAAGGAACAGAGGTTTCAAAATACGAGGCGCTTCCTGATCGGACTTTCCTCAGGTTCGCCTGCAATATCAGTTCTGTTATACTCACAGACACTATTTTCTACAGTTTTGGAAACTTTATAGTATTTTCTATCCTAATCTGACAATTATATGCATATTCTAGTTTCTGGGGCTGAGAAATGGGCAGTTTCAAATGGGCACATTTTTTAGCCAAAAATAAAAAAATACTGCCCCCTACATGCAAAAGGTTAAGGATACACTTCTCGTTAATCCAATCACAGTGTCCGATTCCAAAAAGGCTTTTCGGAGAATGCAGAACATATCATTATGTTAGGTCAGCAACTAGTCACAGAAAGCATTCAGACATTTTCCAACCAAAGAGAGGTGTCACAAAAAGCAGAAATAGAGATAAAATGAATCACTAACCTCTGACGATCTTCATCAGATGACACTCCCAGGACTCAATGTTAAACAATACATGTATGTTTTGTTCGATCAAGTTCATATTTATATCCAAAAACCTCAGTTTACATTGGCGCCATGTTCAGAAATGCCTCCAAAACATCTGGAGAAATTGCAGAGAGCCACATCAAATAACAGAAATACTCATCATAAACTTTGATGAAAGATACATATCTTTCATAGAATTAAAGATAAACGTGTTCTTAATGCAACCGCTGTGTCAGATTTCAAAAAAGCTTTACGGCAAAAGCACAATATTCAATAATCTGAGAACAGCGTTCAGCCACAAAAGCAAGACATACAGTTACCCGCCAAGTTGTAGAGTCAACAAGAGTCATAAATAGCATTATAAATCTTTACTTACCTTTGCTGATATTTGTGGGAATGCACTCCCCGGACTCCCACTTCCACAAGAAATGTTCGTTTTGTTCAATTACGTCCATATTTATGTCCAAATACCTAGTTCTTTTGTGCGCACGTTTAGTTCACTATTCCAAAGGCACAATGCGCGAGCGCAAAATCCAGACGAAAAGTCAAGAGTTCCCTTACAGTTTGTAGAAACATTTACAATCAATCCTTGGGGTCTTTTTATAATAAATCTTCAATAATATTCCAACCGGACAATAGCTTATTCCATACGGAGGAAAAAGAAGGAACGGCGCACCCGCGTGACCGCGCAGTAAATAACTGATTGGCCACAGCCTAGTCCACTTGTTGAAACAGCTCTTATTCGACCCCCTTCCACAATAGAAGCCTCAAACAACTTTCTAAAGACTGTTGACATCTGCTGGAAGCCTTGGGAAGTGCAATCTGGTCCCATAGACACAGCATATTGGATAAGCAATCACTTAAATGAAACTACAAACCTCAGATTTCCCACTTCCTGGTTGGATTTGTCTCAGGTTTTCACCTGCCATATGAGTTATGTTATACTCACAGACATCATTCAAACAGTTTTAGAAACTTCAGAGTGTTTTCTATCCAATACTAATAATATGCATATATTAGCATCTGGGACAAAGTAGCAGGCAGTTTACTCTGGGCACCTTATTCATCCAAGCTACTCAATACTGCCCCCCTGTCACCAAGAAGTTAATATTATATTTGCTTTTCTTCTTCATGCGAATGATGAGCATTTGGGCCTTGGCTGGGAGCAACATTATATCCGACTCATTAAAGAAATAATATTTGTCCAGGTCGAGGTGAGTAATCGCTGTTCTGATATCCAGAAGCTCTTTTTGGTCATAAGAGATGGTAGGACCAACATTATGTACAAAATAAGTTACAAACAATGCAAAAAAACACACAAAATAGCACAATTGGTTAAGAACCCGTAAAACAGCACCCATCCCCTCCGGCACCATTTTTAGTCATCAAGGGAACATGTTCAGAGGTTCAGTAAAAGTGTTTTGGCTTGCACCTGCCTCAGTATGTTAAAGTTGTGTTGAACTTATTTATTTATTTTACAGCAGCTTGGAATGACTTGGCTTAAAGCTACCCCCCTTATAACAAGTGTTTATTGAAGAAAATAGACTTGAACCCGTTCCATTCTCATCTCTAATACAGACCCATCTCCCCATGCAGCTAACAGAGACATACAACATGGCTGATTACACCCAGTCCACTGGCCAGCCAGCACAGACAGACTGACAGACAATGGCTTCATACCAAATGGCACTCTA